>NC_056733.1:1119830906-1119988406 GCF_019279795.1 Protopterus annectens | reverse complement strand
GATACGTACAGGCAATCTATGCTTGACTGACACTGACATGTCTGCCCAGCTGTGTTATAAATGGCACAGATATGACTCAACACTCTGTATACACCACATGCCATGGCTACCTCAACTACACTACCACAGCCAACAGAACATGCTTGGGTACAGGTCTCAAAGACAGACATTAACCATGTTATGTAATACATGTTGCATACATGTCAACTGGAGCACCTCACCTGCCCTCTGCAGGAGGCACCCAGAGGATTGGCTGATGCATGTCACTCTCACCCTGAGGGTCACCACAGTGGTGTCTGTTGATAGATGGCCTGCTGGCACATGGTAGGTGGCATGATACCACTGTACACACATCCCCTACACTTCCCATCTCTCCATGGACAACAGTCTGGTAAACATCTATGATCACCTGCACCGATGCACCCCAGTACTAACAAATGTGTACATGTGCATTACTAAGAATATCAGTGTCTGCATATTAGTAGACCTGTAGTTGGGAATACCCTGAGGCCCTTCACACCAACCGCACCACCCATTGCCATAGTTAGAGGGGGCTGCTGCTGTACCAGACATTACATGTACCTTGCTATGCTCCTCTCCCCAAGGGCTACCTGGGCCTTGCAGTACCAGCACAACACTGTTGTACAAATGGTTTGATAGGCATGGGATACCCACTGAGTTCTGGCAAGTGTGTGTATGTGTGCATGTGTGTATATATGTAGGGTACAGCATTACAAGGACACATACTCCTATTACAATACACATTTCCACACAGTATTAGGGATAGTGATGTTGCTGCCTACAGGAGAGGCATGACAATGCATCACCCTACTATGCCTGTGGCATGTGTATTAGATGCATATCCCTGTAGTAGCACTCTTGGGATGGAAAAGGGTTTGTATTGCAGTCATGGTCAATGTGTGATGGTGGGTATTTCAGAGTGTCATCATGGGTTCCAGTGCATACAATATCCACAGTGGGGTGTGGGTGCTGGGTATACTGTCATTACACCATGGTACCCCCAGTACATGTCCCATGTACCACTGTATGGTGACCACTGTCACCATCAACCATACAGACAACTGATAACACTATCCAGCTCAGTTATGCATGTGCTGTGTACAACCTACCTGTAACACATTGGACACACTGACAAGGTAGTTAGCCCTGATAGGCCCAGGTCTCTAGGATGTGTGTCTGACTGTTATGTGTTTGTCAATGTGTATATGACGGTATGTCACACTATGTATTGTCCATATACAACCACTACATCTCCCATTACCATACTGCACATGCCTGGGGATGTTATGCATGTAACATGGAACCTGGAACACACCTCATCCTAAAAGCTGTGTGGTGTGTGCAGTTAAAGCCACACACATCAGTAGCACTACATACCTAGGTAGGGGTCTAGTCTCAGTGTTGCCAAGTAAGAGTGTGCATGTATGCAGAGGGATCTACTTCAGGTTGCAGAATATACATGTCCCAGGGGGTCATCTGTCCAAGAACTGAGTGGCATATACTAATATGTCACAGGTATCATCCTGTGGACATACATTCCATTACAACTACTGTTAGCTATGTAAATGGCCTCTTCCCCATTGTAGAGGTGTGCAGCGATACTGGGGTTGGTATATATACCCTTCCTCTCTTTAAACAAAACCACAGAACACATTGGTTACACCCATGCTGCAACCCTGACTAATCATTTTTTTCTACATTTTTTCTCCTTTTTCCCACTTTTCTTACTAAACTTTCTGTATGCCCCTGGAAGCAGTAACTTCAACTAGTAAACTTAAAACAATGTACTGAATGTATTCAATCCTTATGGACTGTAATTACCTCATGTATCATACTGTATAATAACATGTCTTATTATGTACTGTAAATTACCTCATGTATCATACTGTCCTATAATATGTCTTAGTTGGTATGTCACTTTTAGTATTATATTTCTTACTTTTTATTATTACTTCTGTATTTTTAAATCCTTTCATTTTCATTGTGATTATAATTGCTTTTAGATTCATTGTGCTACTACTGGAGCTTTTCTCCCTGGGCCTCTACTGAAAATGGAAATATATCCAGTTAGACTAGCCCGGTTAACAAATGTAAAATAAATAAATACAAAATAAATAAACAAATACATAGCTGGGTGTGGCTGTTGTGGACACAGCCAACATCATTTCGGTTACTGTTGAGTGTATCCCCCTGTGTAGCTGGCCATAATACTGTACAGTTCATGTTAACAGGTTAGGTATTTGTCTGTCACACTATCTGTGGTTCTACAGCACCTCTCACCCCCCCCAAAGGGTAGGGGTGTGCCACCCACACCAGCACACATATGTTTACTGTGTTGAGGATTGCACTACATTGGGGAAGGGGACATATACCCTGCCAGTACCATCGTCAATGACATTAAACTAGTGGACTGCTTATTCCACAATGTGCTTTTCTGCATAGTCTGGCTTGGTGGATTTACATAGGCTACAATGGGTTCCTTGCACAGGTACATACTTCCATGTTTACAGTATTCTCTGTGTAGTGCATCAACACCTAAGCCTCTGTGTGTGTTATACACAAACATGTGGTGTGTACCACCCAGTACAACTACCATTGTCCACTGTAGAAATGCTGCTAACAGCAGCCACCATGCACTCACCTGTATACACCACAGAAATATCAGCCATGTGGCACAGGCAGCAACTGTTATACAGACCAGTGACATGTTTTCACCTGTTCCAAGGATATGGCACAGCCAAGGTGTCACCACAGTGCCATACCCCTTCTGAGATATGACAGCAGACCATCCTCCTGCTGACACATGGACACCTACAATACAAATGGATAACACTATGGAGACCACAGTCACTCAGTGTTACTAACAGCTAAAATGCATCATGGCTGGACAGCTACACTACCTGACATGCAAGCATTAAACAAATTACTGCTGACAACATGTTACACAGGAGTACATTGGTACACTGTAGTACAGTCACCGTGTGCATCAGAACCATATTAGCCTGTCCCTGCATTAATGTTATGGATGACAGGGATGTGGCACAGGTATCATCATATGCACAGGGTGTGTTGTTAGTTTACCAGAGACCTAGGCTGGGCCATACATTTGACACCATGTGTGTGAGTGAGGGGTTTTAATTACTGATATGGCCGCGGTGATGTAGTGTGTGTAGGTATGGGGTTGCCTTAGGTGTGTTTGTATTGTGTGTGAGTATGCATGCTCACAGTTCTGCCATGTGGCTGCCCTATACAGGTGTTTTTTGGACAGCTGCAGACCATACCTGGCAGGGTGTGCAGTTCACCGCCTCCAGCAATAGACATGAGAACTGTGCCTGCCAGGGGTTCCACAGGCACGTCCAGGTACAAGCCTTGATATACTAATCTCCCCTGATAATGACATGTATGCTGGAACCAGGTGTCTTCTGGGACTGGCCAGGGCCATGTGCACATGGCCTGCTGTGGTGTGGTGTGGACAGCACCCACCCTGCAGTGCTGGGGCTGGTACTGCTAGTACAGGAGTGGCTTGGTGTCCTTGCATGTCCACATCGACCTCCAGATGTTGGTGTTGCTGGCCTACATCCACGTGCCCATTGCACCACTCCCACCACATGCTCTAGCATGGACAATTCATGGTCGAGGAGGCCCACCATCTCACCCCACATCTATCCATGACCTCTGTATAATAACGGAGGGCACCTGCAAGATCATGGATGTTGTCACTTACAGCTGAAAAAGCAGCCCTCTGCAGCCTCAGACCCTGTCTGGTGTACCGTTCCATATGTGCCTGTGCCTCCATGACAGCATGAAACATGCGTCTGGTGGTACCAGATGTGGCACTTCTGACAGGGGCATGATGACCAGCAGCCCTCCCACAAGCACCCCATGTACATCTGCCTATGTGGTACTCAGCCAGACATCTGGCTATGGCTGCTGTGTCCAGGCACAGCAACTATAGATACCACACTGTCCTGTGCACTGCCACCAACTGACAACTGTCCCTCTGCTATGGCCACTGGTGATGGGTTATCTATAGGCATTGTGACTGTTTACGGGGATGGGGTGGATAACAGGGGAATGTCAAACAATGGTGCAGTTTTGGCCTCTGACAACCCCGCCTGTGCCACAACACACCTATCATCATTTTCAGTGTCTATATGGCCACCAACATCAGATTGCATGCAGGAGGGACCCTGACCCACCTCGCCACCTGTGAGGGGAAAACAAGAAATGCACTTTAAGACCTGTATGTCATTGCCTAACAGTACACACATACATACACACACACGCGCACACTCACACACACACACACACACACACACACACACACACACACACACACACACACACACACACATGCACACTGACATTCCACCATAATACCTATCTCTCCCTGAGTTTATTCCCTTAAGTTACCCATCCTGCATCACACTTGGAAACTTACACTCATTAATACCAATCATTAACATATCATTCTTCTAAATGCCTAGACAAGTGATCACAAAACATGACCTGTTACTCCATTACCTCTTTGACTTGATTGGAGTAGGTTTTACAAGGACTCACTGCTGTCATCCAGTGTTCACCCTGTGTTTGTCCAGACATCATGAGCATGGCCCCCATATGTTAGGGGCTACTACAGTCACTCAGTAATGTCATGCACTGGAGTGTCATACATAACTATTGCTCAGTAGATGCAAGATCTGTTGCTCTATTAACGTATTATGTGGACAACAGTAATATTTGGATACATTCACTGGTGTTGTCTAGTAATTTCCCAATGCATCTGTAGTGCTACATACGTGGGTATTCTTTCACCTTTCTGCTGATTGCAATTTTAACAGTATACCTGGTGTCTAGTTTCCCTCCCAATGCATGTTCCATGCTACAGACCTTATTATACTATCAGCTGTCCTGAAATTACATATCAGACAAGTATTCCTGGTGTCTCATGTGTCAATCCATGTCCATGTACTGCACGATTCCAAAAGTCAAGATGTATGAACAACCCCACAATCACACATGTGCATACATGGACACACACACACACACACACACACACACACACACACACACACACACACACACACACACACACACACACACACACACATCCTACATCCATCAAACCCCCTCCACTCCACCAGATTGCACTTACAGACAAAATAACCCCTCACACCACCACCCCACACACACTTACAGGTCAGGTTGCATGAAGATATTACACACAGACCTCCCATTACCCATCTGTTAACATGCATAACATATGGTACTCAGCATGCAGTGCAGCTATAGTCAATTCATGCTAGCAACAGTATACATGTGTGTGATGCATGGGCTGTGTTAGTAGGTGATGCCCCTTCCACTAGAAAACATTGCATCCATGTACACAGTATTGCTGTGCACCTGTTCAGCACCCTGCCATGTACTGTACACCATACCTCACAGGTGTACACACCATTGCTGAATGTGTACTACTGTGTCATTTATGTCTGCTCTGCTGCTCACAGCCCCTATGTGTTTGTCCGACACATACCTGGGATGATATGCAGACAGATATCATTTGTGAATGCCTGATGTCTGATTTACAGATGTCATCATGAGTGGTGCATGTATGACCAATACGATACAATTACACTAACAACTGTCAAACCTTACCGTGGCTAAGGGGAGGGTACACACCCTTATTGATATGACACCCTCTTCCTTGATATGCCATGAGACCACATTACTGCATATGTTAACATTACATGAGCCTGATATGTGACATATGTCCTGTACAATCAAATGCAATGTCAAACAAATGTGTTAGCTGTGCTGATGCTGATTGAGATGCATACACTTTGTGGGTGCATATGTGTGTACGCCCTTATCATGATGGTTTGTTGCACCTACTGTTATGTGTACTACAGCAGTCATTATTCCTGGCAGGGGTATACTAGCATGGGCCATCTGCATTTGCCAGAATATGGTCAGTCTGCCCTACACATGTCCCCCAACTGTGCATGATTGCAAGGTCAACTCTTGTGCACATCCCTTGGAGTTCACACACTGCCGTCACTATTGCTGTGGAGTCAGGGTTATGTCTGCCCCAGTTCTTGACCCTGACTGTGTGCAGATACAGCCATTCGTAGCATCCTTTGGATCCCTGCTGCAGTGCACTGTTGTGTCATGATGACACCCCCACCCCACCTTCAGCCTTTTTGCAGATGCCTGTCAACTATGGCCTACACAATGTGTGCCAGTTTGCAGTTTCCCAAACACTGAACACCACAAGTAACAGCCTAGTCCCAGCTAATGAATGGCAAACATACAGGTGTACACTGGCACTGGCATGGTACAGATGGGGATGGTGGGCCTGAGGTGGGGTGAGGTGTTGGTTGTGCAGCACGTGTATTGTACATGATACTGTCGGTAGGTTTCCAACGTGGTCTTGGTACACCAGTACACATTGCAATCCATGCCTTTTGGGGACCTCCTGTTATGCATACGCTACCTGTAGAGAGGCCTGGCTGATGTTTCCTGTGGTACAACTGTCACATCTGATTACCCTAACCCATGGGCCACATGTTTGCTGAGTCCAGGCAATTGCTGACACGGGTACTGCACAGCTAGTACTTGCTAGACATTTCTGCAACCCCCTCAGTGTTGTGGCATGTTACTAGGCAGCCTGCATGACCAGTTTGCTACATGTGACATCATCTGTCTTGGATGGCCATCTGTTTATTTCCTACATTATTCCTGTCCCATAAATCTTCACCACATACATGACTGTCTGCACTGATTGCCATGGTATATGCAATGGTGAGGTATGGCTACATGTCCAACTCCTGGGTGCTACCTTTTGGGTATGGGGCCCACACCATGGCATGTAAGATGTGTGCAAGCCATGGCTGCCTCTGTTGCAGGTAAGTGGGCACATTTGATGGCCAAACGTCTTGGACAGCAGACCAATTCTTGATGTGACATTGGGGATGTGTACTTGCTGGAAGGTGCATTTCCATGACAAATGCATGTGGTCAGTACCTCAACAGCTGCTTCCAGTATATTTTATTTGGAGTGTGTGCACACATATGTTTCCAGTGTTTGTGAAGGTATGTATTCCCCATATTTGCTGTCCTAACATACGATTCCATATTACACACTTATTGCTCATGTTAGGACCACATTACAGGTTGTAAGGGTTGTGGACCGCAGTATTGTGATATGGCGTAGTGTAGATCTGTAACAGTTGCCATTGTAATACTGCTATATACACTGTTGTAGCACTGTATACAGGTGATGTTAAACACTTCTCCCTACTGTAGGCCATTTGTCCCACCATTATGTTCATCTCTGTGCACATTTTGCAATGACAGGATGTTAGTTATATTGCAGGAGTCTGACATACCCTTCAGATACCGAATAAAAATATAAAAGAACAAAGTGACCACAGCTGCAGGATAATCCAAAAAGATAGTTTAATCCAAGTATATCCAAGTTATATCCAAGTAAGCACTTTCACGGTCTACAACAACTGATCGCTTCATCAGACTATGCACTCAAAGTAACATTGCATATTTAAGCAATCATCAATTAGTAAAACAACAATTAGTATATTAATCAATTAGAAATAAGTAATACCATTAAATATATGTTAAAATCTTGTGAGACTTATAAATGTGTAGATATATAAATAAATATAAAAGTAGACTATTTATCAAAACATGTTAAATAATAAAAATATATAAAAAAATCAATGTCTAAGAGGTTTAGCCTTTAAAAAGGGTTTCAATGATGGTACACCATTAATAACTGGTGATTTCTCTGCATGTAGTTGTAGTATCCATTTCTGTTCTATCTCTTCTGTTTTATTTTTAATGTCACCACTTCTAATATTATCTTCTATTATTTCTAGTACTAAAAAATGAAGGTCCTTGTTCTTTAATGTGTTTTGCAAGTGCATTAGTTTCTTTTTGATTTGCTATATCTCTTATGTGTTCTAATATTTGTTCTTTAAAAATCCTATTGGTTTTCCCTACATAAAAAGCATAACACAATTGACAAAAACTAAGATACACAACATGCTTGGTCCTACAATCTGCATACAATTCAAAATCTATTGAGAAATTTTGACTAGGATGTATAAATACACTGTTAGTATATATGAATTTACATGTCATGCAATGTCTGCATGGAAATGTGCCAAGCCTCTGAGAGAACAAAGTATTGTCCTTTTTAGTCAATATATAGTATCTGGTGAGAATTCATTAGTACCATGCAAGTATTCAATAAATAATGTTAATCTAGCACTAGTATTTCCCCATAAAAGAAAAATAATCCACAAATCTTGCATACCAAATAATATTTTCTACAAACTCATTACCTTGTAGTACATAATTCATTTCCCATGAAGCAAGAGCAAGGCTGGCGTAGCTATTAGCACAAGCCGTGTCCATAGCCACACCAACCTTCTGTAAGTAAAAGTTGTCATTAAACACAAAGACATTATTTTCTAATATGATCTCCAGTAAATCACAGATTAGGCTCACTTTAGAATGCGTGTATGCTCTAGTATTAGTTAGTGTATCAAGTATCCTATCTATCCCCCATGTGTTAGGTATTACTGTAAACAACGAATTGATGTCCATGGTGACAAAAATATATTCACTCTTGATTCCTGACATCTTATTATACAGTAATTTCAAAAATGTTTTGGTATCTTTTATAATCATTTCACAAGTTTCAAGAACAGGGTGAAGGTGTTTCTCTACATATATAGATAATGCTTCAGTGGACCAACCCCTACTGGACACAACAGGTCTCATGGGTGGTTCAGTAATGTTTTTATGTACTTTGGGCAATCCATACATTATAGGTATAATAGGATGTTCAGTCTGAAAATAATTAAAACGTTCTTCATTAATTTGTTGGGAAATAAATAGATCAAAAACATAGACAAATACTCTTTCTATTATACATTTGACCTCAGTATTAGTAATCTGTACATAAGTATGTGTATCATTCAGTAGTTTCATCATTTGGTCTATATAAAACTGCTTGTCTAGTATGACAATACTGCCACCTTTATCTGCAAGTTTTATTTCAATACTAGATATACTTTTCAATTGTTTCACTGCTTCATTTTCATGTTTATCCAAATTATAAAACAATTTCCCTATCAGTATCAAAAACTTGTCGAATCCCTATTTCACATACTGCAAGAAATGTTTCTATCACTGGGTGCGTTTTAGGTACAAATACACTTGATTTCTTGAAAACTGTATCAGATAAACTGCTCACATCTTTATACATCGTTTTAAGCATAAGTGTACCCCCAAAAAGTCTTAGGTCCTTAATTAAGTCTGTCATAACTGTTTTCTGTGAAGGTATAAAGGGTAAACCTTTATTAAGTATGGACATTTGTGCTTTAGTTAATTGAAAATTAGAAATGTTTATTACCAGTTCTTTGCATGACTCCGCGTAGTCATTCCCGTTTGCTGTGTTTGTTGTGCTTGTCCATTCTGTTGCCGTTGATACCTGCCCTTCCTTCCCCTGCTCTTTGATCTGTCCCTTATCGGCAGTGCATTGTTCAGTACAAATGGCAAAACAGGCGTTTGTGTCGGAGTCTTGCTGTCTAAAAAAGCTAGCGTGGATGTAGGTATTCTCATTTCTTCTGCTTTCATCTTGTATCAGCCTGGGAGGTGAGACAGTGTATTGTGTCATCGTTCCTGTCTCATTAAAAAACTCTCTGCGTCGATCAGATCTTAAACAGGCAGTTCCTTCAATATTATTTTCATCACGAAGGTTAATGTTCTCGGGTATTCTAACATTAAAGTTAGATCTTTTTGGCCATGAAAACACTTTTTTTCCTTTGAAAATCGGTAACATCCCTTTGGAGTTTTTTTTGTTTTTGTATTACATAGTCTCTTCTCATAATTAGTAATATTCTAATACAGATCATCCATCTTGGTGTCTATTATCTCAGCAGAAAATCTAGAGAATATTTCATTTTGTAATTTATCTATGTCATCAGCTACATTTCTTCATGTGGAATAAAATAATCAATTAATAGACGCATATAGTCATAACTTAATCTGGATGTAACTAGTTAGTAAGACTACAAATGCACAACTAAGCACCAAACTCTATAGGAAGCCTACTAGAAGGAATAATATTTTACACAAAACAAGCATGCATCCGAAACATGTTAGTAAGAATGTAATTAAGGGACAACTGATGAGGATGAGTAGACTACATAACACAGACGAAGCACGTGAACAAGCAGTATCGATGCTTAGAACTGACTTTATAGATAGAGGTTATAAAAGGTGTAAAATAGATCATGACATTGTTGAGCTGCATGAAGTAAGGCAGACCATTTTTTTCTAATGATATGAATGAAGAACAAAATATATATAACACTAGAACTGTAAGGTTTCCTATTACTTACTCTAGTGATATAAATGCTTTTTGTTCCATCTTTCAAAAAAATTGAAATATTTTGAACTCCATGGAAGAGCTTAATGGGATCATTGACAATAAGCCACATTTTTCCTTTAGAAATAACCGATCATTAAAGAGACAACTATGCTACAAACCATTGACTAAAAAGAACAATACTTTGTTCTCTCAGAGACTTGGCACGTTTCCATGCAGACATTGCATGGCATGTAAATTCATATATGCTAACAGTGTCTTTATACATCCTAGTAAAAATTTCTCGATAGATTTTGAATTTTAGGCAGACTGTAGGACCAAGCATGTTGTGTATCTTAGTTTTTGTAAATTGTGTTATGCTTTTTATGTACGGAAAACCAATAGGATTTTTAAAGAACGAATATTAGAACACATAAGAGATATAGCAAATCAAAAATAAACTAATGCACTTGCAAAACACATTAAAGAACAAGGACCTTCACATCTTTTAAATTTTTTAGTACTAGAAATAATAGAAGATAATATTAGAGGTGGTGACATTAAAAATAAAACAGAAGAGATAGAACAGAAATGGATACTACAACTACATGCAGAGAAGTCACCAGGTATTAATGGTGTAGCATCATTGAAACCCTTTTTAAAGGCTAAACCTCTTAGACATTGATTTTTTATATATATTTTTATTATTTAACATGTTTTGATAAATAGTCTACTTTTATATTTATTTATATATCTACACATTTATAAGTCTCACAAGATTTTAACATATATTTAATGGTATTACTTATTTCTAATTGACTAATATACTAATTGTTGTTTTACTAATTGATGATTGCTTAAATATGCAATGTTACTTTGAGTGCATAGTCTGATGAAGCGATCAGTTGTTGTAGATCGTGAAAGCACTTACTTGGATATAACTTGGATATATTTGGATTAAACTATCTTTTTGGATTATCCTGCATCTGTGGTCACTTTGCTCTTTTATATTTTTATTCAGAAGCTTTGAGGTGAAGACCAGGCATTTATCCAGTAGAGTAAACGCCTTCTTTTTTTATACCCTTCGGATATACCATCCTGGTGACCACTGTGATGTAGTGCAGTTAACAGCAACAATATGTGAACATGTATGGCATGCATTATGGGTAGGTGTGTTAAATGTGTGCATGGAATATACCATAGCCATAACATGACCGGTGTATTGGCAAACCTGAACAAACACCATACTCACCAGCTACAGGCTGCTTCCTTTGAGGTATACAAGAGGGATCTACATAAGTGTGTGAGAGATGTGATGTCAGTAGCCACAGCTGTGGCATTGGTACAGGGTGGGTGCAGCATTACAGTACATCAACAGTACAAGCCCACAATACTACATATTATGCACATCTGTTTATTACTACTACACAGCAATGGACTATACATATGTTATCTCACATATGCATGATCTAACTGTACAAATGTGGATGGATATGCAACAGTGGTCTACTGATGTGCCCTGTGGCCTTACCTGCATGCTCCTCTGCCATTGCGTGGGTAGCAACCACCTCCACTATGCTCTCCACCAGGTGTTGTGTGTGTGGGCGGGAAGGTGCCCCGAGGCTGGCAAGGCACTCCTCAACATGTAAAAAAAAAAAAAAAAAAAAAAAAAAAACCACAGGACAGGAACTGGGATGCTGCAAGTTTATTCTTCCGGTACCTCGGCTAGAAAGAAGCCTTCAAAGAAATAACCACTATCAATTTGCTGCATCTTTTATACTGAATACATAAAAAGCAATGAATCAATCAAACAATTAATACATCAAAAGGTTTAAAGAGACCATACACTGGTAAAAAACACACAGGTGAAAAACACAATCTAACCCAACCTTCACATAATGCATGTAAATACAATTTTGAATACATATTTTTAAATGTATTAATAAATGGTAAGATTCATTTCCAAATTTAAACCCCTAGGTTTAAGAGTACCAAATTTTAATATAAACCTACTCTCCAAATTTAATAACTTTTGTAAAAAATTGCCAGCATTATAAAAGTCAGGTTGGGCTAATGCACAGAAAAATAAAGAATCCATAATGCCATTGTGAATAGTGTTAAAGTGTTCAGATATCGGACTGTCCATCCTAAAGTTTCGAACATCCCCCATATGTTCCAAGATATGTATCTTTAACTGACGTTTGGTTTGGCCTATATAGTACTTGGGTGGGACACAACCACAACCCACAATATACACCACCCCACAAGATTTACAATCAAATTTATTAGTGGCATGATATTTCACACCATTAATGCTACTGCCTGATAAATTTTTGACTTTAGGGCAAACCTTACACTTGCCACACTTGAACATACCATTTTCCATACTGATACTGTTCGACCTACTCAGGTCCCTAACTTTGTACTTGGGATTCAATATTTCCTTCAAATTAGCATATCTCCCATAGGAAAAAGAAACATAATTACAAAAAAGATGCCCTATATCATCATTTTCACAAACTATGGGCCAGAGGAAATCCACAATATTTTTCAGAATTTTCGAAAAAGGGGAATATTTAGTGACAAAAAACATATTGTCTCTACTATTAGTCAATCCCCCATCATGCTTTCTACTTGTATCAGGAAATTTGACTACATTAATCCCTATCTTCTCATGATTAAATAATCTATCAACACTTTTATTAATAAGATTTTCGGAATAACCTCTAGCTCTAAGTCTATTCTTAACATCCTTAAATTCCGACTCCAAAAGACCAGTTTCAGAGGTATGTTCAAAAGTGCGTTTGAACTCACCAAAAGGAAGTGCCTCTATCAAATGTATGGGGTGCGCACTACTACTTGCTACTTTCTTGGTTTGGTTTTTCGGTTTTTTTTTTAACTCCTCAACATGTGTCAGGGGGGCTGGATGGCATGATCCCCTCCGTTACGAGCTGATCCCCCCTGACTGCAGCAGCATGCCAACGGGCATTGTGAAGTAGGTCTGTGCAATGATGCTGGACATGCTCATAACTGCAGTTATGCAGGCCAACATCGTTTACCCTGTGGACAAGATCATTCCACAGGGTGGTCTGCTCCTACTGCTCATGGGCTGTTCAGCAAAACAACACCTGATAGTGCTGCACCAGGTGTGAGATGATGACCTCATTCTCCTCTGCTGTATAACTGGGAAGCCTCTCCCGGGACATCTTGCCTGAAGAACATAAAGATGGAAACAGGTCTGAGGACCTCATACAGCAAGGTTATCATAGTTTTTAATACCCATCTCTGTCTCCCCCCACCACCATATCAGCAACAGCAATCTGATCACACAACTCAATAGGTATGTCTACAGAATACCTACCACTGGGACATATATTGTATTGTACAACACTTTGTGCTATGTGTTTGTAGCCATGTTCCCTGTGGGGACACTATCATTGCTGGCCTGGTACGGACAATGTCACCTGCATGCCATTGTAAGGCCCACTATGGTTCCATATATGCACATGATCTGTTTGCTATGTGATTACTGCACTCTGTTGTTTTGTGTTATTGGGGATATCTATGCATGCTGTTGGACATGATCCGGAAATGTGTGGACTATTACTACCCACATATGTTCAATAACAGTGACACAATAGCATGTTTAGGGGACAGTTGCCAGCAGAACCACATCTCCCACCTCATCTGGCCATGTTACCAGGCCACATCACATGTGGGACCCACCCTGGGGCCTCCTCATCTACTGGTTCTGCACTGTCTTCAAGTGGAACCACCTCAGGGGATGGTGCCCCCCCCTGGGGAGCACACACAGACATGATCCTATCACCCGAGGTCAGGTCCAAGGTCTGGTGCATATTGAACTCCACAGAGACTTGGGGCATGTGCTACAGCACCTTGAGGCCCTCAGTACACACTCACAGGGTCTGCATGCTCCTCCTGCTCAGCCTCCAGCCCAGGCACCTTCAGGGCCTTGAAGCTGATGTTGTGACTGGCCATGGGTGGGGGCCTTATTCCCATTGTTTCCATATGGAGGTTCATGGGGCTTCCACATCACAGACAATACTCCCCATCCAGGGTGTTTACCCTTCACATGTGTCATATACCGCCCCTGTAGGCTGTCTTCTCTATCTTCCAACGCAGCCCACCTCCACAAATATACCTGTTATGCTTCCCCAAATTCCCAATACCACCTTCACAAACAAAGGCAATGTGTTCCCATCATGAGGTTCACATTTGACATATCTGTCCATTTTGCACACACTTACTGTTTTGAGTATATATATATATATATATATATATATATATATATATATATATATATATATATATATATATATATATATATATATATGTGTGTGTGTGTGTGTGTGTGTGTGTGTGTGTGTGTGTGTGTGTATTGATATGTGTGATGTTCCCTCACACATAGCATGCAGCACTATCATGTAAAAGTAGGGGACATGTATTTATATACATATGTGTGTGTGTTTGTATATATATCTAGACATACACACACACACACACACACACACACACACACACACACACACACACACACACACACACACACACACATATATATATATATATATATATATATATATATATATATATATATATATAGGTCTACTTCATAGCAACAAAAGACCAAAACACCGAAACTCACAATAACGAGACCAAAACAACGAAACCCCGGAACACCGAAAACCACAAAACTTTACAACACTTACATAACACACAAAAACACATACACAACTACCCCACACTACCAAACTCAATGCCCTACACTACAGATAGGCAGGGGGAATGCCCCACTGCACCCCCCACTTTAATATTCTAACTCCGAGATCGCACAAACAGACACACAAGGCAAACTCACACCCACACAGTACAGTCCCTCATACACACACACCACAGTCACAATACACACTTACACACAGCAATCCCCCTCACAAATACACTCACACATACACACTTACCTACAGCAGAACACCAGAAGCGCTAATTCAAACTCCTGTAACATCGGGATTTTGAATTTCGCACTTTTCGGTGTTCTGCGGTTTCATTCTTTTGGTCTTGGTGTAATCAGTTTCAGTGTTCTGGTCTTTTGGTCTTTTGAAGTAGACCCATATATATATATATATATATATATATATATATGTGTGTGTGTGTAGATATATATTATGAGTTGTGTATATATATATATATATATATATATATATATATATATATATATATATATATATATATATATATATATATATATACATATAGGTGTCTGTATATCTGTAGACATACATACATATATATATATATATATATATATATATATATATATATATATAATATATGGGATGCATTCAGACATCAGGTCCACATTCTCTAACTCTCCTTCCTACACAGCTGCACTGTTCTGCCTTGCTACAACAAAGACAGGTGCCACATGTGGACACAGTCTAACATTAGGGGGTATATATATAGGGACAGATTGCAGGTAAGCCTATTATCTACCTATGGCATTTCTGCATGCTACATTACATTTTAACATGACTGTCCTGCAAGTGGTGGGCTCTGGAACCCACGTGTCCGTCATAATGGCATTACTTCCACCACCAGCTATTGGCCACACATATACATGTTTTGCATTACACAACACACACTATGATGGCTTACATCTTGTCAGTCAGTGCTGATCTGCACAGTTGACAGATATGGCCCACTGCCCACAGGGACAGACACTATTGTCCATAGTAGTTTTTCAGCTGGACATCATTACAAAAACAACACATGATGGCACATATAAATCATTCAACATCATCTATCCCATTATTATGGACCAAGTACTACATTCAATTACATGCATATATACTTCAGATACCTGTTGTGGGAATGATGTCTCTTCTTGATAGTTTGCTGTGTGGATGACTGGATGGATGTGTTTTTTTTTTTCGTTTTTTTTTTTTTGGCTTTCACTCTCTCTCTCAGTCTCTCTCCACTAAAATGGATTGAGCTGCTTTGAATAGATGGCAGCATGGATTTTGTATGTGATGCACATGATCAGGTGATCGCCTCTGCACCAGTCAGTGTCCACCACTTGCTACCTGCATGCAGCATGCTGTGTAGTACTTCCAATTACCACTGTCATGGCAACCCACTACTATAAATCCCTACATCATGTGGGAATGGTCCCTTTACCTTTCCTGTATGGAGGACATCCTTCCTGTGTGTGGGCAGCAGTGTTACAGACAGCAGGTAGCAATACCTCTTGCAAGAGGACTTGCAGACTCAGGCCAGCTACATATTTGTATAAGGTTCCAGACCAACAGACAGTGTGAGTAGTGTTGTTATATGCATTGTATAGCACCCGTGTTACAGGGTTTGTGTGTACATACTAGTTTAACATGGTCGACAGACCACGATGCTTTGCCATAGATGGCCTGCACCTGTCACCCCTGGGATTCTGGATACTGGCTAAGGTCCTTACCGCCCCTATAGTGCCTTTTTTAGGCAAGGTTTAAATGACAAATTCACCACCGTAACAGGAACAGGCAAGCAAAAACTGAGGGTGATGCTACTCAATGCTAGAAGTCTAAATCTCAAAATGCACTCACTCGAGGCACTCCTTAAAATGGAGAACATCGATATCTGTGCAGTGACCGAGACCTGGTTCAAGGCTCCAGAGAGCACCCCTGTACTACCAGACTATAACTCATACCACAGTTTTCGGGCATGTAACCTGGACCAGAACACCAAAGGCGGAGGTGTGTCCATATTCATTAAGGTTATCCACACCTCCAGGCTAGTTGCTCAGCATAATGCAGCCGAGGTTATCCAAGTTAAACTAACTCTGGGCAAAACTGCAATCCAAATTGTAGCTTGCTACAGATCACCCAACATGCCCCAGGATTTCCACTCCTCTTTTCTTGATGTACTGGAAAATATTAGGGTTCAACCAATCACCCTAATAATGGGCGATTTCAACTACCCCACCATTAACTGGGAAAACTACTCATGTACCAACTCCTATGCTCAATGCATTCTGGAATTCATAAACTCCAGTGCCCTGGATCAACTTATCCACACCCCCACCAGGGGCAAAAATATCCTAGATCTAGTCATTACCAACATGAGTGACTGGTGTACCACACCTGAAGTCAATGGCTCATTGGTCCAATCCAACCCTAGCTATCCACATCCTGCCCCCACCCCCATTAAGGAAACCATGGTAAAAAATTCTCCAAAGCCAACTTCATGCTTCTTAAGGCAGAAGTGGTGAACTTCGTGACACCCATGCAGATGGACAATACAGTTACGACTACTGAATCCTACACAATTTCACTTTATAAGCATTTACATGAGTGCATGGATCATGCTATCCCAAACAGAACCAAGACGCTATCCTCCAAAAAAGGAAGCCAATCTGGTGGCCCCCTGCCATAAACAAACTGTAAAACAGAAGGAAGAAAATGTTGCAAAAGAGAGTAAAATCCCATGAGTGGAGGAGCTCCCTGGTCAGCTTCAGTAAGAAGCTGAGATCCCTGATAAAATCCTTCAAAGCTAGTTATGAAAACAAAATCGCCACTGATTCTAAAGACAACCACAAAGCATTCTATAACTATGTCAAAAATCTCAATGGTAACACTCAGATCTGCTCTGAGTTACAGCACAATGGCACTAAATATACAGACCCAACTGATATTGCCAACATCATGGCAGATAGGTTCAGTGCTAATGTTACACCCCTCTCACCCCCTAAAGAGCCCATCTCTATACTGGAAGAATGCAAAGTTCCTGTAATCACAGCTGCACAGGTAAAACCCACACTCTTCAAAGCCAAGAACACAGCATCCATGGGACCAAACAACATCCCAGGCTGTATTCTACATGAACTACAGAATGAACTGGCACCCCACCTAAGTACCATGTTCATTCATAGCCTCACCTCAGGCTTTGTGCCTGCTGAATGGCGCAAAGGGACGGTTATCCCACTCCACATGGAAGGAGCCACCAAGGACCCCAGGAACTACCGCCCCATTAGCCTGACGAGCCTAGTCTACAAGGCCATGGAACATATCATGATGGAACTTATAAACAAAGACATTGGTAATCTCCAAACTCTGGACCCCACCCAGTTTGGGTTTGTAAAGGGCAGATCATGTCTTCTAAACCTGACAGACTTCTTTGAAGCAGTCACCAAAGCCGTAGACAAGGGTAAGTTGGTTCACACAGCCTATCTATATCTTGCCAAGGCTTTCAACATCATCCCCCACTCTGGAATTATAGATAAACTCACTAAACAAGGTATAAATCCCTATGTCACAAGATGGGTTGCCAAATGACTCACTGACAGAACCCACACTGTGAAAGTAGCAGACTCCAAATCCAACTTCAGACCAGTGACAAGTGGAGTACCACAGGGTTCAGTCCTAAGTCCTCTCCTGTTTGGTATCTACTTCTCTGAAGTACAGGCTAACACAGAAGGTCTTTGGCTAATGAAGTTTGCAGATGACTAGGAGCCATAATTGAAACTCGTAATGATGTGGGAATCCTACAAAAGGGCCTCACTGAGACAGATGCCTGGTGTCAAAGCCATGGCCTCAAGCTCAATGCCAAAAAGTGTATTGTCATCCCCTTTGGTAAAAACTCTGTACCCATGAACTACAACATAGGCGGTAGTATACATAACACTGAAAGTATGATAAGAAACCTTGGGACACAGGTGGACAGTAGTCTCTCCTTTGATAATCACATCACCACAGTAGTCAGGAAATCCTTCTACATGGTACACCTCATCACAAAAGGTTTTTCATCCAGAAAAAAAGAGGTCATTGTTCCCCTCTACTCATCACTCATTAGACCTATTATAGAGTACAACACCCCTTTTGGTATGTACCTCACAAGACATCTACAACAACTGGGAAGGCCGCAGAAATACCTCACAAAGAGGATTACCGGCCTCAAACAGATGCCCTATGCAGACCGTCTCAAAAAACTCCAGCTTTACTCCGTCACATATCGCCTACTCAGAGGTGATCTCTGCCTAACATACAAAGCTATGTCAAACCCAGAGCTGTTGGACATGCTCCACTTAAAGAAATCCCAATCCCTCCGAGCTACACGCTCTAGGGACCTAAACCTTCTCACCACAATAAACAGAACATGCCGGAGGGATAGATTCCTGTCCCAGAGACTTCCCATACTCTGGAATAAACTACATATCTATATCAAACAAAGCTCGTCATTAGCACTCTTCAAGAAAAATCTTGATGATTGGATGGGAAATAGGAAATTCACCCGGGGATCACCTCTGTGGCTCTGCTCACAGTGGCACAGGAAAATAATTTTCTTGGGTGGCAAAAGCCAGGGTACCTTTTCGGCTGGGCTTGTATAGGCCCCAGGGCCAATAGCCTAGTACTTACCTAAGAACCTATGAACCTATGGAATGCAGTCTGTCTGCATAGCTCTCAACTGTGGGCCTATCCACATGATAGCCAGAGGTGTGCCTGTTATGTTTTGTCTGTCCACCACACGGGTCTTGTGTCAGATATATCACTGGCAGTGTGTGTGTTGAGTGCTAGCAGTACATGGCTGCATCCATTTTATGTTTCTGACTTCATATTCCTGACTAAGGGTATGCTGCAGACTATCCTGTAACACCAGAGACTTGCTAAGTGTATGACAACACTATTTCACATATGGCCCTGTGTTCCAGCTTCTGTCCTCCACCTATATACTAGGCTTTGTCCATATGACATGCAATAAGGGGGTTGTTATGCAGTGGCCTGTGATTATGTCATGCTGCCATTCTTGCCATCATTCCAGTGCTGTTGTGGCCCCCACACATATTGTGGGGTAGGGTACATATATATATGGGCTTCAGCTGCACAAAACATGTGTGCCCTTCTGCAGTCCAGAGGTCAGTGTATGTAACAGTGTTATGTGCCCCTGTAAGTCAGTCTATGAGGGAGGGGTATGCACCATATATAACCTAGGCTATTACAAAATGTGAGGGGTATCGGTAGTAAGCTGCCTTAAGGTATATGGCTGTATATTTCCATACATTTCACCTTGGGAACATTGGTGACCTAGTACTTACTGTCATACAGACTGTTCTGTTTGTCAGTGTGATTGTGATGTTTTCAGTTAAGCATTATGTAGCAGCTACATCCTCATTGTGGCAACTTAATTCTTTTCTCCCTAGGGGTTGAGTACAGAGTATAATTTGAGGCTGCTGAACTATACATCTGCATTACTTACTGTTGATTGAGTCTTATCTTCTGGGCCAGTGTTTCTTTACTGTTGTACAACTTGAAGTCCTTGGCCTGGACAGCAACATATGTTATGGTTTCGGATTACTGTATAAAATGATCTGCTTGAGAGTTGCATTACTCAGTTAGTATGTATTTCAAAGTCTTAACAGCTATATGACATGGCATACACAACTGTAATAGTACACAAATAAAAATTTCTTATGCATGCAGACCTGTGTGTGGTGTCATATCCTTTGACTTCTCTGTGGGTATATGTTTCAGGCAACAATTGTCTTTTGTATGAGTAAATCATACACTGTCCATTTGAAACGGTGGCAACTGTAGGAATACTGGCTGTTCAATACGCTGTGCACCCTCTAAATATGTATCTTCCTATACATAGCTATGTGTGTGTATGTGTAGTTACATATATATTTTTATATATATATATATATATATATATATATATATATATATATATATATATATATATATGCAAGGGAGCCCGCAGGATTTTTTGCAGGGGGGTGCAAACCCAGAGCCCCACCCACATAGCTCACCCCGCCCCCTGCCAACACAGCCCCGCCCAAGTCCACCCACCCCAAGCCCCGCCCACACAGCCATTCCAGTGTCCCATTACTTGGCTATTTCTCCCCATTTACTGTAGACACTGTTCAAATCTGTGTGCATACTGTTTTATGCTTTAGTTCTACAATGATTACAGGCAGTTGGATTTAATTTACAACTTTTATTTCAAACATTATAGCCCAAACACTGAGACATTTACTAAACCTAAACAAAGCAATAGTCTTACAATGAAAACAGACTTGGCATTAAAGCTTCTCTACTTTTGAAAGTCACATTCAATGAAACAGCATTGGAACCCACATTCAAAGAAAATGCATCTGGCCAGTGGCAGGTTATTTACCTTTGAACTGTTTTCAAGCAATAGGCTCCTTGCACACCGTTAGGGCCATGCAAAAGTTATTTGATTTACCTGATTGTATTAATTATAATATATAATTGAATTATATCCCTTGTATTATACAGCAGCACTTGTTTGAGTGTATCTGCTGAAGTAAAAGTAATCTGACTAATTCCACATTAAAGATATCTGAAACTAATGAAGATGTTGTTGCTAGAAAACAATTGTATATTTCAGTGTTTCATCTACAAATTCAGTGCCTGCTGCCGTCAAAGAATAAATTGCCTATGTTAAATTAAAAAAATGGTAAGCTGGTATATTGCAATAGAAAATGGATGACAAGCTGAAAACAGGTTCATAGTTATTAGGCATCTCATCCAAAGGAGGACATCAGCATACAAATGTATATGCTGTAGGAATAGAACCTCAAGCCTTTACATTAAGATGCAAGTATTCTACTTGTGGTGCTACTAACATAGCTTTAAAACTTTATACCACAACAGAGATACCATTTGCTAAACAAAACAGTTGCACATTGTAAATAGACTTGGCATGAGCAGCAATGAACTTAGCTTCCCTTAAAACTCACAGTTCCTTGAAAATTCCACCTGTTAACTCTAACTTGGGCATTTCACTTTTTCTCTCACAAACATACCACACCCCTCAAGGCCTCAACCTTAGTGCAAGAAATCTGGACAAAGCCTAAAATAAATAGGGATAGATTATAAATATGGCTCTCAGAAACTTAGAAAATTGCAAGAGTAACAGGATTTGTGTTAGTATGCATTTTTCTAAATGACATGACATCTAAAACTGAAATGTCTCATTTAGCACTTTAGACTTGAATTAGTTCTGGGAAGGTTGCGGCACAGTGCTTGAGCTGAAGTGGGTGAAATCCTGGTAGCCAGTGATAACTGATCTGCAGCTCAGCAATGTGAAGCATTAAAGCATTTTTAGCAGAGCATTGTTTCATCACTACCTATTGTGTTTGCACATAAGCTGTAGTTATTTTAAACATTTGCCTTTTTTGATTACTACAGAGTACATTTACCCACCAGAGCTATTGTGTTTTGACTTCAGTGTGGAGCTAGTTGTTGCAGGGCTTGATTTTAAGTAAGGTAGCAATGCTTATTTACCA
The DNA here is from genome assembly GCF_019279795.1 of Protopterus annectens. Taxonomy (NCBI): domain Eukaryota; kingdom Metazoa; phylum Chordata; order Ceratodontiformes; family Protopteridae; genus Protopterus; species Protopterus annectens. Next base: position 1,119,965,677 of record NC_056733.1, on the reverse strand, counting down.
TATACCATTAAAGCCACCCAACTACAAGTGTACTAACACACAGACACTGCTATAAGACACTGGTCTGCAATAAAATGTAATGAGCTTCTGAAAATACTGTAATCCTGTCCTTTTATTACAATGAATATAAAATACTTTGAAATAAGGTAAAAAAGCTCATAATCTTGACCGACAAAACTACTTTTCCACACTTCAAAACAATAATAAAAAAATCAAACCCTCAGAAATTTTGGAAAGGTATCTCTACTCTACTTAACCCCGGCAAACCAGATACCCCTACCCCAGACCCAAACGCTCCTGACAAAGACTTGGCTACCCAATTTAACTCTTTTCATTGAATCCATTTCCAAATTAACGCCATCTTTCTCTAACACCACTACATTCTCCAAAACTCCTTACCATCCCCAACCATCTCTACCCTACTCTGCTACTACTTCCTCATTCCCATCTACTAACTCCCATCCCTCCACTCCTTCTCCTACTCCAACTACTTCATCAGCTTCATCTGCCCCTAATTCTCCCTCTTCACACTCCTTTTTTCTCTCATTTAAACCTATACCCACTTCTACTATAAAGAAACTCCTTATGAAACTGAAGCCATGCACCAATGCTCCTGATAACATCCCTTCTTACTTTCTTAGCAAAGCTGCTGAAGCAATCGCTTACCCTATTAGCATTTTAATCAACCGCTCTATCCAAGAATGTATAGTACCCCAAGTCTGGAAAAGGGCCTTTATCATACCTCTACATAAAGGTGGCAACAACAACAATGTTACTAATTTCCGCCCCATCGCTATTCTGTCCCCCATCTCTAAACTCCTAGAAAAGTGTATCTAACTACAACTCCTTCCACATCTCTTAGATAATCACCTACTAACTCCCACACATGGATTCAGACCACATCATAGCACTATGACCACCCTCCTCTCCTTCCTTGACACTGTAAATAAAGCCCGCGACTCTGGCCAAATTGTTTCTACCCTACTACTCGACCTCTCTAAGGCCTCTGACACTCTCTCACAGCCTGCTACTAACTAAACTTAACCTATCTCCCTCCTCCTTGAACTGGTTCTCCAGCTACTTATCTAACAGATCTCAAGCAGTCAAATGGAAAAAGGCCACCTCCTCATTTCTAAATACTCCTACTGGGGTACCCCAGGGCTCTATACTGAGTCCCCTTCTCTTCAATATATTTATAAATGATTTCCGCAACTCTATCCCATTCTCAGACATCATCCACTGTTCAAATCTCTCAGTGTGCATACTGTTTTATGCTTTACTTCTACAATGATTACAGATATTTGGATTTCATTTACAACTTTTATTTCAGATTTTATAGCACAAACACTGACAGACATTTACTAAACCTAAACAAAGCAATAGTCTTACAATGAAAACAGACTTAGCATTAAAACTTCTCTACCTTTGAAACCCACATTCACTGAAACAGCATCAAAACCCACATTTCACGAACATGCATCTGGCCAGTGGCAGGGTAAGTTTACCTTTGGCCCATTTCCAAATCATAGGCTCCTTGCACACATTTTTAGAAACATGCAAGAGTTCTTTGATTCACCTTCCTGACTATTATACTACATAATAATTGAATTATATCCCTTGTACAACACAGCACCACATGTTAGAGTGTGTTTTATAGTTCTGAGCATCTTTCCTTTAAGCAATGAAACAAATCATATGAACCAATAATGACAGCCTGCCCAATTCAGAACATTTCAACCATAAAGGAACACTCAAACTTCTGTCATAAAATCCACCAATATCAATCAGTATGCAGAATCTCTGCAGAAGTAAAAGTCATCTGAATAATTCCACATTAAAGAGATCTGAAACCAATGAAGAGGTTGTTGCTAGAAAATAACTTTATATTTCAGTGTTTCATTTACAATTTCAGTGCCTGTTGCCCTTGAAGAATAAATTGCATGTGCTACATTAAAATTAATGGTAAGTTGATATATTGCAATAGGGAATGGGTGGCAGGCTGAAAAGCAGGTTCATAGTTATTAGGTGTCTCATCCAAAGGAGGACATACTAAGAACTGCAGTACCATACCCCCTTAAAATACAAATGTACATGCTGTGTGAATAGAACCTACAGCCCTTTGCATCAAGATGCACGTATGCTACCTGCTGTGCTAACACTGCCTTAAAATTCTATACCACAATAATGATACCATTTGCTAAACAAAACAGTTGCACATAAATTCCACCCGTTATAGCTAACTAGGGCATTTCTCTGTCACACACACACCCCTCAGCTTTAGTGCAAGAAATACATAAAGATTGATTTTTTTCAAAGTTACAACAACTGTAAACTCTGTGACCATGGTGTACATTTGTTTTTGACAGAAAGGTATAAGGGAACTCATGGCTATGTATATAGTTGAATCTCTCTGTACTGAAGTACTCCCTACCACGATTCTGCTTTAATAGTGTGTTTGCATTCAGAAACGTGTTACAACAACTGTAAACTCTGTGTGACCATGGTGTGTGTGTGTTTTTGACAGAAAGGGCTATGTATATAGTTGAATCTCTCTGTACTGAAGTACTCCCTACCATGATGCTGCTTAACTAGTGTGTTTGCATTCAGAAACTTATTTTTTATACTGAACTTTTATAACTACATGAATTAGAAAATATCCTTTTCAGAGCCTAAGCTAAAAACACCAGAGATGAAAAGGTGATGGTGTCTACATATTCTTAAACAACATTTCATCTCCAGACTTGCTATGTGAGATAATGACGTGGAATTCCTCTGCATCCAGCTTAGCATTAACAAAACTCCTTACTGCGTCATACCTAACTATAGGTCCCCTCTATGTACCCCATCAGTCCTATCTCCTAACTAACATGGTGACGGGTGTCCCTATGCATTAAGCCAACACCATTATTTTAGGAGACTTCAATCACATTTTCTTCCAAAATTGCCATTTCAGGATTATTAGGGGAGAGCAACATTTTGTGCCAAAATTGGGGACAATGGAGAGGTTTGGATATTCCTAATTCTACAAAGCGATTTGCACATACCTCTTAATTCAGGAAATCTGGACAAGGCTAAATATATTGGGGGAACATACAAACACTACTAAAAATTGCTCTTGTATAAACTTGACAGTTGATAGAATAACAGGTCTTGCATTAGCATGCATTTTTCTGAAGGTTATGACGTCTGAAACTCAAATGTCTGTCATTTAGTGAGTTCATTGTATGAGGAACAAAACAAAAATAAGAAGCAAATATCTATTCATTCTGCAAAGATACGGACAACTGAGAGGTATAGTTCAACCAGGGCTGTCTGAGTTTGCTCCAGTATCACATAGTTCCAACACATCAGCGAACCAAACACATAAATACACAAAACATACTCTGAGGCTCTAAATAAAAATCTACCTAAGCAACAGAGAACTCCAAAGCAGACATCCAAGCAAACGCTACCTCAACACAAAACATGCACAACACATAGCCCACAAAGTCAGTGTGCCAAGCAGCCACAGCCCTTAAGGCTGAATAACACACCTGATACTCTTGTAATAGGTGACTCTATTGTCAGACACACTGACGTCCTGCTCACCAGGCTGAATAAAGAGAAGGTCACGGTGAGCTGCCTGCCGGGTGCTAGGATCCGTCACATAACGCAAGCACTCAGGTCACTCCAAAGCAAATACAAATATGGCTCAGTCATTGTACATGCTGGTGTGAATGACCTGAGACGTACCTCCATGGACTACATGAAAAGAGACATAGAGGAGCTCTATGATCATGTAGCCCAGGGTGGTATTACCCTGACCTTGAGCAGCATCTTACCCTCACCTAGAATGATGCCACAGTACAAAGACAAAATGATCGATTTTAACAATTGGCTAAAATTTTGGTGTCATTCAAAGGAGATCCAGTGTCTGTCAGCCTGGGATGACATGCTCGACAAGCCACGTTGCTTCACTAGGGACAGCTTGCACCTGTCACCACTGGGCTTTCAGATATTGGCAAAGGCTCTTGCCACCCCTATAGTGCCTGTTTTAGGCAAGGCTCAAAAGTCAAACCCACCCCCATAGACAGCACAAGGAACAAGAAACTAAGGGTAATGCTGCTAAATGCCAGAAGTCTTAACCTCAAGATGCACGCACTCCAAGCTCTCCTCAGTATGGAGAACATAGATATCTGTGCAGTGACAGAAACCTGGTTCAAGGCTCCAGAGAGCACCCCAGCACTACCAGGCTATACCTCATATCATGCTTTTCGCCCCAAAACCCGGACCGAACCACAAAAGGAGGGGAGTTTCCATATTTATCAAGGATATCCACATGTATTTGTTTTTCTGGAGGTCAAGCACTGTAATCAGATACAGTTGCAGCAAGTAACTCTTTAAGGAGTCTTGGTATAACTGGAATGAATATCACAATTTAACTATGGCAAACTAAAACTGTACTTTAATAATCCCATAATTAAGCTATAAATAAAACAAAATGTCTTACAATTGGAACCAGTTATTCCCCTTACAAAAACAACTACATACATACAAAACTGTAAAGTACAAATCATTTTATTCAAACAGATTCACAGCATTTTCATCTTATAGCAAGACTTCCTTAGACTCTGATGAAAAGTCTTGTTACAAAATGAACGCACTGGGAATTTGTTTCCATAAAGTGGTTTGTTCTTATTTTGGCGTTTTAAATATATTTTCTGTAATAATAAGCCCCCCCCCCCTTCAAAAAAAGAAATCTTAACATGGAAAGGAAAATGCCATTTGTCTGCCATCAGGTCTCTGTCCCTTGGCTATGCACATGCAATATAACAGAAACAAACACACAACATTCTTTTGTAAGTTAGAAAATTGACTGGGGTGCTAAGGAAAGGGCACTGCACTGAATGACAGTTCCGGATCAGTAAATGACTGAAAAGGCAGATTGAAGAAATGTTACCTACCAGTTCTAACAGAATGTGTGCCAAGACTGTATTTTGAAAATGAATTTATTATTGTGTGTAAGCATCAACCAACCCTAACACTCTGTTGAAATGTTGGGACTTTCAAAGGCGGGGGGTCAACTTGCAGCTTGTGAGAAAGTAACTAGCAGCAATGTCTGTTCCACATTATATCCATAACTCTGTTCCCTTGACATCCCAGTACAGCACAGAATACAACTCCAAATGTCACAACACTTCATCTCCCAAACTCTTGGAACTGTTGACTCAATGACAAGCAAACACTTTCTTCCATACTGTAAATGGTAATTGTTGCAACAGAGAAAGGAAATATTTAAGTGGGAGAGGGATTTTTTTGTCATGCTAGTTATTTTTGTACTCTTGTCCATTGTATAACTGATAATAAGCATTGTGATAATCCTGGTTGGATGAAATAAAGACACTGGATATTATTACTATACTAGCTTGACAATATAAAAATGTGACAATAAGAAAAACTGCTAATGTATATTTAAGTGACAACTCACTCCTTATACCCGCTAACTTGTAGGACTGAGGTTTGGCAATGATCACTACAAGGTTTTGGGTCTGTGACAACTACACCTCTTATAAAAATGTCTTGTGACAAAGACTGCAGTTATCTTGATTACTGAACAAAGTGCACTTAAAATGGTTGTGTGTCAGCCCCGACTCATGTGACATTAGACAGTTCAGCAAAACATGGTACACATTAAAGAAGCCATGGCAGAGCCTCAAGGCCTTGTACTCCTATTCATAGCTGTTACTGACATGGAATTACCCTGATCAATCTGCTTTGTTCTTCTGGGAAGGTGAGACAAAGAGCTGAAACAAGCACATTAAACATGATACCTTTGCACAGATGCAGTTAAAGCAACCTTTGTGTTACACTGCTGAAATAACCACATGGAGTGCACAAGCTTTAAACAGGGTTTTTTTAAGGAAGAAGGTACAATGGATGGTGCTCACTACTGTTAAACTATATTCTACTGTTATAGTTACAGCGATTGCTTTCTGCTTAGAAAAATAAAAATAAAGACAGAAGAGGGCAATCATCACCCCATAATGAGTGACAGGAGTCAGTCAGCAAAGCTATGAAAAAATGCTAAGGACTGTATTTAGCTTACAGTGATGAAAATGCCCTTGTGATTCTTCAGCAACAGGGCCAGCTTCTGAACATGGACACACATCCAACTTCACATCTTTCCCTATTTTCATTCATTCATTCACACACACACACACACACACACACACTTACTTTGAAAGTGTCCCATCTTCCTGCTTCCTCCGCTTGCGAATCCATCCGTTTCAGTTAGCGCTCGTGGTCCCATTTTCCGCTTGCTTACCCCAAAACCGTCTGTCCATCCGAGTTCCCGCTCGCAAAAGTTGAAAATATGCGCGCGATGATGTCAGCACACCCGCGACCGTTCTTCGCGATGTCAGCACGGACTTCATTTCTTCTTAAAGAAGAACGTCCAAAAAACTTTTTTTAAATTAGACCATGTCAGCCGATTCCAGGGGGGTGCACCTGCCTGCGGGCGCCCTTGTATATATGCATATATGTGTGTGTATATGTATCTTTGGAATGTTTATTGCTTCCACATTGTACATTCCCTACGGTAGCCAGACCGTACTGCATGATATGTTATTGATACCTTCCTGACATCATACAGGTGAGATGGATTACTGTTAACGTCTTGCGGCCATGTTGTGTAGCATCCTGGGTATGGGACTTGCAACAGTTGGTCTTGTGTTGCAGGGCAGATCTGTTTGGCTGTGTGGGAGGGGGTGATATCAATACTTACAAGAGGTATTTAAGCCCCCTCACTCCCATTAACGGTGCCTTTGGTCATATATGTATTTGTTATGTTCTCTTTTATATCTATAGATATATATCTGTATATACACACACACGCACACACACACACACACACACACACACATATATATATATATATATATATATATATATATATAGCTTTTTCTTCTTCTTTCATTTTTTTTCCTGGTTAGGGGTCGCCACAGCAGATCATCTGTCTGCTCATGATTGGCAGTGGAGTTTTACACTGTCGAGTTGCCAGCTCGGTGCCCAACTTTCCACAGAAGGCACTATATATATATATATATATATATATATATATATATATATATATATATACATATATATATACATATGTATATATATTTATTTATTTATTTTACATTTGTTTACCGGGCTAGTCCAACTGGATACATTTCAGTTTTCAGCAGAGGCCCGGGGAGAAAAGCTCCACATTGAAGTTAATACAAACAAGTCATTTACATAAAGAAAGTAAGTAGTTAGTAAAATACCAACAGAAATAAGGTTTAATCTAGATTATAGTAGTTGAAAATATATATTAGGAAGGACACTTACTCTAATTTTCTTTACAGTACAAGATAGAGGAGTTATACTTTAGTAAAACATTCATGAAGAGTATAACTGATTAAGTATAAACCATAGAGAGTTCTATATAAATTCATAACAGAGGCTAATTAACAAGGGTGATTTAGAGAATGTCTACTCAAGGAGAGTGAGTAGAGAGAGGTGAGAGAGGGTGATTCAGAGAAGAGTAGTTAGTAGAATCATAAGATTAGTCAGGATTGATGCATGGGCATAGCCAGAGTGTTTCTAGATGTTGTTTGAGCTTTTGTTTAAAGAGGAAGGGTGACGAGGTAGAAGTTAGAGTGGTCGGTAGAAGATTCCAGTATTTACCTATGGTGTTGGAGAAAAGTGAGTCACCTGCTATGTTATTGGACTTGCTTAACTTCACAAGAAGTTTATTAGAGGAGTGTAAAGAATTTAGGTTAGAATAGGGAGAAATAAGGTCAGAAAGTATAGGGGTATTTTTTGGTTGGTAAAATATCCTATGAACAAAGGTAAGTTGGGAGAGTAATAGTGTATTTTTTAGTTCTAGCCAGTCTAGTTGTTGTAGATTCTGACAGTGGTGAGTTCTAAATGGGTTTCCAGTGGCAAATCTAGCAATGCTATAGTATGCATTTGCTAGTTTAGTGAGGTTATTTTTCTTTAGGTTAGTGTATATGGATGAAGCATCAAGAAGAGTAGAAATAAGATGAGAGTGAGCAAGTGTGATTTTGGCCTGTGGAGTTAAAGAGGTTTTAATTCTATATAAGGAGACGAGTTTTCTATTTACGGTTTTAATAGTGTTATTAATGTGATTATCAAAAGTGAGGTTATTGTCAATTATAATACCTAATAGCTTAGTGGTAGAGTCAGGGGCTATATGTGTGCCATTGTTGGAAGTAATAGAGAAGTCTGTGAGGAGAGACTTAATATTAGGCCTAAAGAGCAGGAGTTTGGTTTTATTGGCATTCAAAAGGAGGCAGCATTTCAAGAACCATGCCTCAACTGTGCTAAATACATTCTGTGTTAGGGTTTGTAGTTCAGGGGAGGTGTTAGCAGAGCATATGAGTATATAAATATATATATATATATATATATATATATATATATATATATATATATATATATATATAGATATATATATACACACATACAAACACACACAGGCACACACACACACACACACACACACACACACACACACACACACACATCTTCTTTTTCTTTCGGCTTTTCCCGGTTAGGGGTCACCACAGTGGATCACCTGTCCGCTCATGATTGGCAGTGGAGTTTTACAGTGTTGAGTTGGTAGCCCAGCGTCCAACCTTCACAGATGGCACACACACACATGTACTCACATCTTGGGTCAATTTAGAGTGTCTAATCCACCTACAGCATGTCTTTGGGATGTGGGAGGAAAATGGAGCGCACACACACACACACACACACACACACACACACACACACACACACACACACACACACACACACACACACACACACACACACACATACATCTACATGTATAAATATGTTTCCTGTACTGTTGAATAACTGTACTGGATGATATGTTTGTGAAAACATCAGGGTTATGTATATCTGACATGACTTAGTGGTAAATCACTTTGGCTATGGTGTGCAGGGTCCTGGGTTCAAGACTTGCAAAGACTGTTTATTTTGTTGCTGGGCAGAACAAGGGCCATTGGATACAGAGTGATTAAGGCACTTTTAAGCAGTTATAAGCGGGTTTGCGCAGGTTTGCATGAAGGTAAGCATTGCTAACTTCGGGTTACAGTTTCTTATACTCAGTTAGTTTCTAAATTTCTTAACCTGTGTAGGCATTGCTTGCCCCCATGCAAACAAGCTTAAACCTGCTTACTGCTGCTTGAAAGTGCTTACTCCTGCTTACCCCCGTGCTAATTTCTTTAAAAGAAATGAGAAAGGGTTGATAGGAAAGTGGTAAAAAAGGTGCACAAAGAGGAAAAGACAGTAGGGAAAATAGCTAGGGATGTGCAGGATGGGTGTAGGGAAGGTCCATAGCTGCCCATTTCTTCTACAGCAACAGCTGTGCATATACACTGATTTGGGGGTATATTTGGACACTTATACCCCTGAGAGAGGGGTGAGGACAACAATAATATGTTGTGATGCCAATTAGACCAGATTACGTGTCCAGTGGACACGTGTGCGAACAGGACAGCTATGTATGGGGTGAGATTTTTTTGGGGGAACAGATTGACCTTTTTTTTTAAGGTGAGAGTGGGATTTGGTGAGGGATAGTAGGTATATTTGGGGAGGTAGGTTGGGTAGGAAAGACAGACAAGACAGCATACAGGGGCAGTATATGACACATGTGGGGGTAAACACCTTGGATGGGGAAGGGTGTTTGGAAGTTGGAAGCCCATGAGCCCCCTAGTGGAAACAGTGGGACATAGGTCCCCACCCATGGGCAGTCACCACTGCACCTTCATGGCCCCAAAATTGGCTGTGCTGGGGGCTCAATAAGAGGGGTAGGCTGACCCTCTAGTTGTGCCACGTGGCCCTCAAGCTGGCATAGAAGATCTCCAAACTGCCTGCGGAGTTCACTATGCACCAGACCCCGGACCTGACTGTGACAGTATCCTGTCCACTCCCACTCCTGTGGGGGCGAAACCCATCCCCTAAGGTGGTTCCACCCGAAGGTGTTGCAGGATTAGCGGAAGAGGAGGCCCGGGGTGGGCCCCAAATGTGCTGGTGCCCAGTGCCACGACCAGATGAGGTGGGAGAGGTGGGTCCACTGGGACCGGCCTTCCCAAACGTGTTATGGTGTTTCAATTTTACAACATATGCGGTTTATTAATGGTCAATACATTCCAGGATTAGGTATAACAGCATGCATAGATAGTCCCATTAACCCAAAACACCAGATATGGAACAGTTGCATAGCAAACAGAACACATACATATATGGAACCACAGTGGCCATTACAACAGCATGCAGGTACATTGATGGCAGCATGCCATCAATGTGGGAGTATTTCAACATGGCACATGCATAGAACAAATTTCAATATTTATCAAACAATAGGACATATGTCCCAACAGTAGATTTAATAGTGCACATACCGACTGAGTTGTGTATTTAGTTTATTGTTGCAGATATGGTGGGGGGGGGGGAGAAGCTGTCAATTAACAACTTGTATATCCCTGTAGTGCTCATTACTTTCCTAGTCAGTGCTGTGATCTGTACCTTACAGGTATTATTACACTACCCTATGGCCTTAGTTTGGACAGTGGTATGGATGTAGACAACTATATACATGAACTGAGTTTTACCTGCAGTATACACCTCTTACCTGGTATACCTGTGGAGGTATTGCTTGTTAACACTACCTGACTGTTTCTATGCATATTCCCAGATTCCAGGTTGATGTTATGCACATACCTCTCCATCTCTTATTGCACATACTCTGGGCATGTCTTGGCAACATGCAGGTGAAATCGGGACATATTTTGATTATTGCCCTCATAAACCTTTGGTGAGTTGTACAATGACAGGTTTGTTTTCATAGACATTTTCCAAATATTTACAGGCCTGACAGTCAGTTATATGGCATTAAATGCTGCCTACATGTCAGAGATTAGCACGCTGATATGCCAAGGGGACAGGGTAACAGCCAGCAGATATGGGCCAATTCTCTGGACATTCTGGACATATCTGTACAGTCGAGGGGTATGATTCTGCATACAGCTTACTACCACTCCCAGGATTCAAACCATGGCTGTATGTGCTAAAATAACACAGTGTACATCACAGTTGGGTATGCTATATAGATATTGCTGTGTATCTTTTCTCTGAATTCTGTCTATAAGTCTCCCGTGGTTTTACAATCTGACCTTGTAATTACAACACTCTTATACAGGGTTTCCTAGACAGTTTTATTATGTAGCACTGTGTGGATGACAGTAATGAGTAATACCTTATTAGTCAGAGATACTGCAACACTAACACTGCCATACAATACCAGACTAAACAGTACCAGTCCAAGATTGCAATCTTTTATTTCTAGCACAGTTTTCGTATCTGACATACCTGTGAGGGGAATGTTTGTTAACACTATCTGAATGTTCACACATATTACCAGATTCCACATTGTTATTATGCACATACGTCTCACTCCGTTACTGCACACACTCTGGTCATAGCTTCAAAACATGGGGCTGGAGTTGGGACATACTTTACTTATTACTCTCATCACACTTTGGTGACTTGCTAGAGTGGCAGGTTTGTTCTTATGGATATATTCCTGACAATCAGTTGTATGTCATTATTTGCTGCCTAAACTTCTGGGATCATCCCACTGATTTGCCAGGGGGGGCAGGGTGACTGGCAGGGGACTTACACCAATTTTCTGGACTTTTTGACAATATCTGTACAGTTGTGAGGTATGATTCTGCATACAGCTTACTACCACTCCCAGGATTCAAACCACGGCATGTGTGCTAAAACTACAACACTTCACATCTCAGTTGAGTGTGCTATTTGGATTATGTTGTCTATCATTTCATTGTTTTCTAAGTCTCTCTCAGTTGTACAGTATGACCTCTTGTGATTACAACAGCCATATACAGACATTCCTACACATTTTATTTATGTAGCACAGTGTGGATAACAGTGCTTAATACAACAGTACTATTAAGAGATTGCAGCACTACATTACCATATGATAACAGAGTAAACACAAGCAGTCCAGCAGTTAGACCTTTATTGTCAGGCTGTTAACCTTTTATTTACATACAACCTATATGAGACTCTTCCTGCCATATTGCCTGGTTTATTGAGTACATGCCATACACAATGCAGGTTTTATACTGGCAATTAACTTTCTACTACTTTTAGATTTATTTCTTATGACAGTAAATGCAAGAGTATTACTAACCTGCCTCGCGATGCAACCTCTGCAATCTACAGGCATGGGCTTCCTGGTTCACTTCCCGCTCGTCTGCCACCATCAAAGACATAAAAGGAATATTTAGCTATACCTATCTATAATATACATGAGCTGGCAATTATTAATCAGGTAGTAGACTGATACTTACATATGGCTGGGACATCAACCATCTGCCTAGCCTCTTGGATCCATTGATCCAAGAGCTCCCTCTTTCTCCGCTTCATGTCGGCATAGTGATGTCTGACCTGCTCACCAGTTCAAGGTATGCCAGTGGCACTGGTAAGATCACGGGTGAGACAGTCCCAGGCTTCTGCTTAATATTGGGAACCCTGGTACTGGCCCTGCAGCAGTCTCTGGTCATGGTCTTTAACAAGGAGTCCTGCCATGACTTTGGACTCCTGCATGCCCCAGCGCTGTGCCTGGAAGCGCACTCCTTCTCCTACACCAATCATAGTGCCTACAGGAGGAAGCTGCAACCAGTTATGAGCTGTATTCCTGCCTGTGGGGTTTAAATAGGGCATATTTCTTGCACTTTGCCGTGATTGGGTGGTTTTGAAAATGCTAAGTTATGGGCAAACCTGCTTACCTAAGGTTGGCATTGCTTAAAGGAGTATACCAATGGGAAAATTGATTTAGCTGGCCTACACATTGCTTACACCTACTAAGCAGGGCTGTGCAATGCTTAGCGTTGCTTAATTTTTAATTTGCATACTATTTGCTGTTTGGCATTGATTTATTATTCATTACATGCTATATATGTGTTTGGTAACCATGATCATGTGTACGCACACTGTATTGGGTCCTTGTGTTTATTATGGGATTTCAACACTTTATTACAATGACATCTTACATCTGGACTTAATGCAGTACTCCAGTTCACATATTTAAGTTATGTAGTAGGTTATACAACATAAAACTGTATATAGATTCCTTTCACATGTTAAGTTTGATTTTCCTATAGTGACGATCTGTTTGGTGATACATCAGTCTTATGTACGGCTGTGATGGCTTACTGGTTAACTACTGTAACTATAGTGTGCAGGGTCCTGTGTTTAAGACCTGCAAGGGCTGTTTATTTTGTTGCTGGGCAGAACAGCGGCTGTTGGATACAGAGTGATTAAGGCACTTTTAAGCAATTATAAGCGGGTTTGCGTGACAGTAAGCAATGCTAACTTCTGTTTAAATATGCTTACAGAAGGTTAGCTTTAATATTGCTTAACCTGTGTGGGCATTGCTTACCCCCATGCAAACAGGCTTAAATCCACTTACTGCTGATTAAATATGCTTTCTCCTACTTACTACTGCTTAATAGTGCTTACTCCCGCTTACCCCGCATTAATTTAGACAGAAATGTAACATGTTTTTTGGGAAAGTGGTGGATTTGGGCACTCTATGGATTTATCATTCATTACACATTATACCTTTGATTTGTATCCCTGATTTATGTATACATATACTGTATGGGGCACTTGTGTTTATCTGTGGATTTTACATTGTTACAATGACATGCATTTAATGCAGTACTCCAGTTCACAAATATATGTTATTTAGTAGGTTATACAACAAAAAATATTGTTCATAAAGTGATTTGACATGGAAAATGGAATTGACTGGAGTGAGACTCGAACTGGGAATGACTGCTCATAAGGCGAATGCTCTGACCACTACACTATTGCAGTACTGCTTCATTTACATGTATCTTTATATTTGTCTTCTTGTGCCATTTAAGCTACAGTATACATGGCTAAGCAATGGGCAAACCCACACACTTATGGTTAAATTTAATCTGTTTGATAAAAATAATGTGTTTATATTATTAGTGGTGCTGCGGTAGCGTTGTCGCCTCACAGTAAGACGTTGTCCTGTCTGATTCTCAGCTAGCGTGTCTTCTGTGTAGAGACATGCGTGAATGGATGTACCTTTGTTGAAGGTTGTGCGTCAGAGCCGGCAACTCGGTACGTAAAAAATCTACTGCCAATCATTAGCGGACCAGAGTTCCGCTGTGGCGACCCCTAACCGGGAAAAGCCGAAAGACACAACAACAACTCTTATAAACTTGGGGGGGGTGCTGCTAGGGTAATGGGATTTGTTTTTATGTACATTTTCTGATGGTTTTGATGTCTGACACTCGTATGTTTGCCATTATTTCAGATGAGATCATCCCAGTGGTTTGGCAGGGTAAATGCAGGACAGGCCAGATGTATGTGCCACATATCTGGACATTCTTGCATTGATCTATGCTGTTGGGGGTATGCAACCCCCTATGAGTGGTCTCGCTCATTGTAATTGCTAAATGGCAGTTCTTGACTGTGGGGGCATTTATATTGTGAGAGCTCTGCTCTCAGACATGCTTCCCTGCACTCATCCATGCTCCGTGTCCATTTAGGAGCTGAGGCAAAGCACCTTCATTACTATGCATGGCACGCTGCCGTGCTGCTCGTAAACAGTCGCTTCCATGCAGGAATAAGCTATTCCTGCACAGAACCTTACTGAATCCCGAGGATTGCCTTACAAACAGGATGATATGATTGTGAAATGCACTGGAGTGTAAATCTATATAGGTGCTCAGTGGTACTGGGGACAGACAAATACAATGATGTGATAGGACATACTAAGATTCCAGAGTCTGGCTGGGCCATTTGAGTAAACCTAATATGCCAAAAGTCATTTTCCAGCAGCTTCTGTATATGTACATTTGCCTAACTGTCAGTCTGTATGTGTAAGTCCATGCATATATTTATGTACCTATCTGCATTTCTATTTATTTGTGTGCTGTGTATGTATGTATGTATGTATGCAAGTGTATTTATTTGTGTGCTGTGTATGTATGTATGTATGTATGTATGTATGTATACAAGTGTTTATATAGACCAGTAGACAGTACAGTAGACCAACAACACTTCAGACAGCTGAGAAATGAAACTAAAAAAGCTATACTGTCTGACAAAAGAAACTACTAATTACAATTCAAGCAGACTCACCATAATAAACCACAAAAGTTATGGGTGAGTATTACACACCCAGGTCAATCCATCACACCAAACCCACAAGGCACAGACCAGGAGAATCCCAAGCAGACTGCTAATGCCTTTAATACCTTTTTCACTGAGGCCATTAAAACTCTTGCCAGTCAGTTAGCTACTCAGAACTTAACTATATCCAACTCTAACTCTAACCCATCCTCTCCATTTCTCTTTCAACCAGTCCCAACAACATATATTCTTACCCTTATCCAAAAACTGAAAATGAGCACTCCTTCAGCGGACCAAATACCCGCTGAATATCTACAAAAGGCAGCCAAATCCATCGCCTATCCCATTTCCATTCTCATCAATAGAACCATCAGTGAAGGATGCATCCCTAAAATCTGGAAATTATCCCATATTATCCCCCTTCACAAGGGTGGGTACTATACTGAACTCTCCAATTACCGTCCCATAGCCCTACTTTCTCCCTTAGCAAAGATCATGGAAAAATGCATCCACAGACAATTGCTAGACCACCTAATCCAAAATAACTTACTTTCCAACGCTCAACATGGTTTCAGATCTTCCCACAGCACTACTACTACCCGCCTTTCCTTTACTGACTGTATTAACAAAAACCGTAACCTCAATATGCTTTCCTCTGCACTGTTTATTGATCTGTCTAAGGCATTCGATATGGTAAATCACCAGATACTTATAAATATCCTCAAATCCCTGTCACTAGATGCACTGGCTATAAAATGGTTCCAGTTCTACTTAGATAACAGACAACAGGCTGTACTTTGGCATAACATTCTATCTACCCATCTGTCCGTTCCATTAACATTGGTGCTCCTCAAGGGTCCATATTAGGACCTCTCTTGTTTTCGCTATTTATCAACAACCTTCACCTAGCAATGCCCCAAGCTACATGCATACAATATGCAGATGATTCCACACTGATATGCTCAGCCACATCTATATCTGAACTTTACTCCCTTACCCAAAATGTGTTTAACAATGGTTTACACAGTGCTGTCTCCTTCTGAACCCCAAAAAACTAAACTCCTCCTTTTTACTCCTACTTGTAAGTCCCCCCAATAGACTTCACAGTAACATCCAATAACAGTACTCCTATATCCCCAGACCCAACTACCAAACTACTTGGTATCACCATAGATAACAACCTTAACTTCGACACCCATATTAACAATACTCTAAAATCTGTTAATAGAAAACTAGGCTCTCTCTACAGGATCAAACCCTTCCTCTCTCCTGCAGTTAGAATAACTATTGCTCACACCCATCTAATTTCTACTCTCCTCTATGCCTCACCCATATATACTAATCTCTCTAAACAACAACCTTAATAAAATGGAAAACTTCTACAATAACATAGCCAGATTTGCTACAGGTAACCCTTTCAGAACCCACCACTGTTTTAATTTAAAGCAGCCAGGATGGCTTGAATTACAAAATCAGCTTAAATTCCACCAACTGACCATTGCCCGTAAAACCCTTTACCAACCTACCAATACCCCTATACTATCTACCCTCATTACCCCCTACAACAATCTAAAGACGTTACGATCATCACATAAACTTCTTGTAAATATTTGTAAATCAAACAACGGGGCTGGGAACTCTCTTTTCTCTAATACTGTTGGAAAACCCTGTAACCTTCTTCCTAACGAACTTTCCTCTCTTCCCTCTATATCACTCTTTAAAACCAAATTGAAACTTTTCCTCAGAACACACTGGTTGTGCCCCTGTACTAAACCTGACTGATCAACTAGCTCTTCTTACTTGGTTCAACCTACCCTCCTCTTCTCAGTAATCAAGTTCCTTTTCTTAATAACAACTTACCTTGTCCTTCTATACTATTACTTACATCTCAGAATCTCATTAAGGAGACTACTTTTACTAATGTATTGTATAATTTCAGCTCCTATGACTACTTGTATACTAATATATTGTATAATTCAGCTGCCATCTTTTTCTTTATGATGTATTGCAATTACATTTTGTATTGTACTAATTGTATCTGTATATTTTGCACTATGTTATGAACGAATGACCTCTTTGATTATTCTCTGTACTGCACCTGCAATGTTCATTGTATACATTTTTGTATATGGGATTTTGTTTGTTTCCTTGGAGCTTGAATCTCCCCAGGCCTCTACTGAAATGGTAAACTAATAAAAGTGTAAAAGCAAGTGGTGCTCAAAGTACAAAGAAACAAAAAAAAAAACAACCACCACAGTCCACCAAGCGCAAATAAGTCCAATCCTTAGGGTGCGTTAATAACTGGTGTTTATGCATACAAATTTCATTTAACTACCTATTAAAATACATAATACATAATAAATATATAAATTCCTTAAACAATCATATAAAATACATAACAACAAACCATAAAAATGCATTTTTCATTAATGTAAACATGTGTAATGTAATAAATAAATAACAGCAGCTAAATAGCACCATCTAGTGGATAACATAAAATAACCAGATTCTTGTAAGAAAAAATTGAATTAATAAGACATTGTATATTGTGACATGTTTAAAATGATTAAAAAATATTTAAAAATGTAAAAATACTATGAGGAATCTGTAACAAGTTGTACATTACATGAATGATGACATTAATAAAATTTAATGATATAGAAACAAAGAAAATAAACTTTAAAACACTAACTACAGTTTTGCAGCCCTTAATTTTAGTACAGGTGCAATTGAGAGCATTTCATTAAGCCCAGGACTTTTTCCAGCATCTAAAACAACCTGCCAGTACAACTCTCTGTACTCGATTTGAGTTTCCCACATGCCAACTCTTGGGTTAGTAGGTACAACATCTAAGACAAAGAATTCAAAGTTGTGAGACCCACATTTTACCGAGTGTTTATATAATGCATTCGTGTCATTTTTAACCCTGATATCATATAGGTGTTCATAGATTCTTTGTCTGAGTTTCCTCTCACTTTTACCTATATAAAAAGACCCACATTTTTTACAGGTTGCAATATAAATAATGCCTTTTGTTTCACAATTTGCAAAGGTATCCAAAAACAATTTCCTTTTTCTGGCTTGCAAAAATATATGGTCACTGCGTGTTAAATATGCACAATACCTACACCTGCCACATTTGAACAAACCTTTCTTTGTGGTTCTGTTCAGCATGTCCCCACCTTTAGTTGCAAACCTATTTTCTACAATATTCTTAATTGTTTTACCTTTTCGGTATATGCAAGTGAGCTCCTTGTCAAAAATACCCTCCAAATCAGAGATCTTGGAAAAATTCTTCCATTCCCTTAAAAAAAATCTTTTTAATTATGTTCGAATTCCCATCAAAGGTGGTTATTAATCCTGAGTCATATTCTGCAATGGGGGTATTCTCTGTGTTTTCCTTGTTTGTAGTATCAATTTTACCTAAAACGGTGCAAACCTGTCCTTTCTTTTTTCTTTTACTTCTTCTAAAATGGAATTAAATAATACATGTGGATACCCCCTATTGTTAAAGAGACCCCTCAAGTATTCAACTTCTTCCAAGAATACAACATCATCAGATATTATCCTACTTGCACGTACCAATTGTCCTTTGACCACCCCCTTCTTCTGGTGAAAGGGGTGGCAACTGGAAAAGTGCAAGTAGGAATTAGAAAATGTTTCTTTTCTGTGAATTCTTGAAGTGAAGTTACCATTTTTCTTACCAATTTTTACATCCAAAAAATGAAGTTCTTCCTGGTCAAAATTGGCTGTAAATCTCAAAAAACTAGTGGTATTATCCAAATATTATTGGAAATTATCAAAATCATTCCTAGTACCATTCCAAATAAAACATAAATCATCTAAAAATCTGGAGTATAAAACACACCTACCGTAATAGGGTGAAATTAATAGGAATTTCTTTTCCCAATATGCCATTACTGTGTTTGCATATATTGTGGCACAGTGAGCCCCCATTGCCACGCCTTTGACTTGCCTAAAATATTCACCCTGGAAATAAATAAAGTTATTTTTTAAAATTGTTTCCATAAAAGTTAAGGTGTTTCTAAATTCAATATGAGTTAATTTCTTGCTGTCTACTAGCATTTCTTCAAACCATAACATACCTATATCATGTGGGATGCTTGTAAAAAGATCTATTACATCCATGGTGCCAAATGCTATATTTTCTGAATATAAATTACCCTTCAATCTTCTCAAAACATCCCAGGAATCTTTCAAAATATTTGTGCTGGTTCCCAAAATGTTCTTAGCCTTTTGATCAACATATTTCGCTAGTGGTGCTGTAATGGAGCCCTCAGCCGATACAATGGGCCTTAAAGGTGGGTCCAAACTGTCTTTGTGTACTTTCGGGATACCAAAAATACATGGAATCTTGGGTTTTTCTACTGTTAAATACTGATAGGTTTCTTTATCTATAGAACCTTCCACCAACATATCATATAACATAACATGAATCTTTTTATAAGCTATGTTAATTTCGTTGATGGAGGCTCTGGAGTATTTATCAGTGTCATTAAGTATTTCCATCATTTTTCCTTCATAAACTATAGTATCCATTAACACAAGCCCCCACCTTTGTCTGGTTTCATGACTCTTAAACTTTTATTGTTGCAAACTTCTTTTAGGATAAAATTCTCAGCTTGTGTCAAATTAGAGTGTGTCTTTTGATGAAGCAAACTCATTCTAATTTCATTTTCCACTTTACATTCAAAATTTCTCAATTGTGGGTGTATGGGTGGGTTAAACATACTTTTCCTTTTTAAACTTCCTTGAATGTAACCTACGTTTTTGTCTTTAAACATTAATTCCAAATTCTTTTTCCTTATAAATAATTTAATATCAATCAAAAGTCTAAAAATGTCAGTTCCCTTTTTAGGAATAAAGGTGAACCCTTTCGAAAACAGTTGGAACCATGCTATATCTAACTGAATGTTGGTATAATTAAAGATGTTAAAATCACCAAAAGTCCATTTGTTCAAATCCTGAACAATATTTGGTACTACTTTATCATTAGTTAGTTCCAATCCTGTTCCTTCCTCAAATGAGGCTGCCACCCCCTGCCCCTGTAGTTTTTTGAGTTATATATAACCCTTTCTTTCTCCATTAACCTTTCTGACCTTCTAAGTGGAGGGAATTCTTCGTCTAAAATATGTTGGCCTGTATTGTCGTCATCATTAATACAAATAACATCATCACCTTGCTCTTTTCTCCAGTTGCCAAACCCTTTCCTATACAACTTCTTAGGTTTAGGGTATTGCACATTGTTTTTGTATTCTTCCACATCCCTGCTAATTTTACCCATTTTCCTAGCATGCACATCTTTGCATTTCAATTCCACATTCTTCAATAATTTATGATATCTTTCTCTTTTACTTTCCACCGTATACATCAAATCCCCTAAAACAGCTTTATTGATATTGTCAATGTCTACTTGTAATTTTTCCATTTCATTTTCATTGTTTTTAATGATTGCCTTCATGATACCAAAACCACAGTTATCAAACACAGTGTTTAGTTCCTGATGGAAGGCTGTACCCTCAAAGACATTATTGGGGTATTTGCACACCCTAAGCCCTTTAGGAACAATATTAATGTTTAAACAATGCTTTAGATAACAGTTGTCCATGTCCAAAAGTGTGTATTTATATAAATAAAAGTCCAGGTCGTCCAACATAGAGTTATAACTCTTGTTATAACTGGCCTGAGTATTTTATATGATTGTTTAAGGAATTTATATATTTATTATATTTATTATGTATTATGTATTTTAATGGTAGTTAAATGAAATTTGTATGCATAAACACCAGTTATTAACTCTTTCAATAAGTTAATGAACATTCACTTGCTTTCCACTGATTTTTAGATTAATGAAATGTTCCTATTGGATAATTAATTTCATTTGGAGGGAGTTTTGGGATATATATATAGGTTTAATTTCCATATGTGTTTGTATTGATAAAGTTGAAGACGAAAACATTGTATGAGCATTATATTGCTTGCTGTGCACCGTTGATTAAAGTACCTTCTACGCACCCTAAGGATTGGATTTATTTGCGCTTGGTGGACTGTGGTGGTTGTTTTTTTCTCTCTACTGAAATGGACATATATCCAGTTAGACTAGCCCGGTCAACAAATGTAAAATAAAATAATAATAAATATATACATATATATATTTCTTTGTATGTATAACTGTATGTGTGGTGTGCGTGTGTGTGTGTGTGTGTGTGTGTGTGTGTGTGTGTGTGTGTGTGTGTGTGTGTGTGTGTGTGTGTGTGTGTGTGTGTGTGTGTGTGTGTGTGTGTGTGTGTGTGTGTGTGTCTGTGTATATATATATATATATATATATATATATATATATATATATATAAATATATATATATATGTATATATATCCCCTTCATATGCTCGAAGATTCAAATCTTTGAACTTCAAATGGCCGAGACAATTAAGATAGAAGCAAATGTTTTGAATGGAGATCTCCGAACAGCTCGGAATGGGAAATTTACTGTTTTCCTCACTGTAGTATTTGGATATACTGGATTTGGTATATTTATTAAGCAGGGGGTGTGGGGGGGTGCAGGGGGGGTTGTCCCCTTGCAAAAATGTAAAAAAAAAGTTTTTTTGTTTTATGTTTTATTTTCTTATTATGTTTTCGAAGTCTCAACCATTTGAAGTTGGAAGTTTTGAAACTTCATGCTTCTGAAGTATATATATATATATATATATATATATATATATATATATATATATATATATATATATATATATATATACATACATATATATATAGGGGATCTGGACACATGCTCGACTAGCATATGTCTGAATCACAAAACATCAAACACACATACACGAAAGCACTTAACATCGACAAGCGCTTCCATGTATGTGTGCTGTTTCATAGATCGGACTACAGTGCAGTTAAGGGAAAATTCCCTTTTCCCCACTGTAGTGCGATCTCAGAGTGAGAATAATAAAGTAGGGGGATGTGGAGGGTGCAGGGGGGTGAAGCCCCCCTGCAGAAACATAGATTTTTTTTTGAACTACACATACATGGAAGCGCTTTTCGATGTTAAGCGCTTTCGTGTATGTGTGTTTGATGTTTTTGGATTCGGACATATGCTAGTCGAGCATGTGTCCTAGACCCATGTATGTATGTATGTATATATATATATGTATATGTATATATGTATGTCTATGTGTGTATGTATGTGTTATGTGTGTTGTTATTTTGATGTCTGTCTTTAGGTATCAGGGAAAGGAAGACCAGAGCTTATATGGGAATCTACAGAGCATGCTTTAAAGTTCTGTTTGTTTTCAGTTTGTTTTTCATGAGTTTTTATATCCTTTGTTCCATCAATTTTCCTTTTTTGCCCCAGCCAAATCCTTTTACTCTCACCCTTACTTTGCCATGTTCCTTTGTTTTTCACCAAAAGTGACCTGCAGAGCAGGAGGGCCCATAAGCCACAAAGAAAGAGAGTGAAAAAGGACTGATCCCATGTTGTTGTCGACTTAGTTTCACCTTCTCTGTTCTTCATAGTGCAGGGCATGTCTGGGTGCACATGCACAAAGAAGTGTTTAAACCATTTTGCACTTGTTTGCTAAAATCTGCAGTTTATAGGTGTTTACTAGGCTTACGACCACAAGTGCCTTTTTAAGCCTAGCCATGCATCCCAAATCTCTGGCAAGTTCTGATAAACTTGATAAGTGTAAGCATGGGCCTGGGAGATAAGCCATTTACAGGTTATCTGTAACCAGGTTAGCAGTGAGTTAGGCCTTCTGCCCTTGCACTGCTGTTTTATGCTGACAGACTACAAAAGATAAGTTGCTTATTTTCAACTGTTTCTGTACTTCTGATAAAACAATATTTGCTGCTTATCTGTTTAAACTGTGCAACTGTTTTTTAGACTTAGTGAATTCAATCCTTACCTCTGTTCTGATCTTGTATTCCACCCACCTGCCCAGCTGTTGTTATGGTATTAAAGCTTGGTGGTTTTTGAGTTGCCCACCTCTACTATAAATTTAATATCGGACACTCCCGCAGTCCCATAACATCAGCTCATTCTACTGAGTACAGTGAGATCAGTTGTGAAGGCCCACACCTTTAGCTTCTTAACCTTGAATTATCTTTGGTCTCCTCACTTTCTACTAACAAAAAAAAAAACTGGGCCTCTTCCTACTTCATTTTGCTTGTGCTTCGGTGACCAACTGCATTTAGTTTGCCACATTTGTTACTGCATGTCAGTAGCCTTATACTTTATTTGAGCTGCTTTTTTACTGTTGTGATTGTGAGCTAATTTGTCACATTTGCATTGTTTCAAAGCAATTTACTGATTAACTGTATTTCATTGCTATTTACTGCAATTCATTACTGTTTAATTGCATTTTATTGAATTTCATTACTGTTTAACTGTATTTTTTTTCATACTGTGAGTTCTGTTTTTTGTCTGTAGTGGTTAGTCTGTGTTTTTGTGAGTTTTACTGTTTTCATAACCCTTAAATTGAGTAGCATAGTCTGATACAGGTTTGCTGCATGCAGAGCTGCAGCTGCACTGTTTTTAACCCTTTGTGAGGTGTTCCAGCTACAAATTATCCCTTAGTAGCACTTGTGTGATCGCATAGTAGTACTACTCTTAGACCTTTCACCCTTTACCCTCTTAGCACTCTTTGGCCTCACTCCCTCGGTTTCTGACAAATATGGATGAACAATTTCTTACGCTTTCTCCTGCCAGTCTGGTTGATATGGACATCCTGAGGCAGTGTAGCAACTGCCTCATGTACATGGACAACCCTGTACTACTACCACCTAGGAACACAATTTGTGAGAGATACAATTACATTAAGAACCTAGAGTCTATGCTCTCTCCCTCACAAGACAGTATATCTGACACCGAGAAGGTTGTCAACATAAACACGACACCTCAACCACCACCCACACCTACACAACATGCACCCACATATGTGGAGGTCCTCAGCAAAAACATACCCAAGCAAATGAGACCTCCAAGGCAAAAACACATGCAAACTCCACTGCCCACCACAGCACGCATAGTCCACAAACCTGTGTCTCACAGCCACTAAGGCCGAAACATAAACCCAACATATTAGTCATAGAAGACTCCATTATGAGACACACAGATATGCCCCTCACCAGGCTGAATAAGGAGAAAGTCATGGTTAGCTGTTTGTCAGGTCCCAGAATCCGCCATATCACCCATGCACTCCAGTCTCTCAACAACAGGTACTGCTATGACTCTGTCATAGTCCGGGTTGGTGTGGAAGACTTGAGATGTACCTCCCTTGACTACATGAAGAGAGACATGATAGAGCTAGCTGAATATGTGTCCCAGGCAGGTATGTTCCTAGCCTTAAGCAGCATTCTACCGTCACTCAAAATAATGCCTGAATGCAAACAGAAAATGATTGACTTTAACAATTGGCTTAGTTTCTGGTGTCATTTCAAGGGGATCCAGTACCTGACAGCCTGGAAAGACATGATTGACAAATCACGATGCTTTGCCAGAGATGGCCTGCATCTGTCTCACTTGGGCTTTAGGCTCCTGGTAAAGGCTCTTGATTCCCCCATAGTGCCTTTTTAGGCAATGCCACGAGGTCAAAACTACCAACATGAAAGTTTCGTCGAAACGCAAATTAAAGGTCATCCTGCTAAACGCTAGGAGTCTAAACATGAAACTGCAATCATTGCAGGCATTCTTAACCCTGGAAGATGCTGACATTTGTGCAGTCACAGATACCCAGTACCTACCAGGATACTTATCCTATCATACATTCAGACCCCAAACCATGGGCAACAAAGCAAAAGGAGGTGGAGTTGCAATATCTATAAAAGACATACACACCTCCAGGCTGGTCAAATAGTACGACTTATAGGAGACACTCCAGGTGCAGTTAACCATTGACAGGACTCCTATTCAAATCACAGCTAGTTACAGGCCCCCAACTTTGACTCAAGATGCCCACTCCACCTATCTGAACCTCTTCAAATCTATCAAGATTCAACTCTTTACCCTGATCGTTGGTGGCTTTAACTACCCAACCATAGACTGGAAGAACTACTCATGCCAAAACACAAATGCCAAAGATTTCTTGATTTTGTCAATCCAAATGCCTTGGACCAGCTGCTTGACACCCCCACAAGAGGTGAAAATATCTTGGACTTGATATTAACCCAGACCTCTCAACTGCACTGAATTCCTTGGCATTTACCAGTTTTGAGGAACAAATAATGGCGTACCATGAATTCCCGAGTAGCTCCCTTTATTCCTGAATTTCCCAGCTTTTTTTATTCTTTTTTTTCAGCAATTTTCTGCTGACATCATCACGTGCTGAGGCGTGAGCGATGCCGTCAGCTTCGTGAGCAGCCTGTCAGCCTGTTGGAATTCAGCTGAGGGCTCGAGGGGTGTGACTGACTGGCTCACTGTACTTTGATAGAGAGTAGCAATGTAAAAGTTGGAGCAGAGTTTCCCCAGCTCTTCCAGGTAAGGAAAACAAGTAAAAAACAGCAATTCAGCTGTTAACAATGGGACTGCTCCGTTCTGTCTTCCCGCCTCTTGCTGCATTTGAATAGATTACTTTTTAAGAACGTGTATGTGTGTGTGTGTAAAATGCCCCACTTAGGTGAAACTGGTGGTTAGGGTTACCCAGGTTCAAACCCTGTACTTTGGGTATAAGGGACAAGAGCCTGAATTTTC
The DNA here is from genome assembly GCF_019279795.1 of Protopterus annectens. Classification (NCBI taxonomy): domain Eukaryota; kingdom Metazoa; phylum Chordata; order Ceratodontiformes; family Protopteridae; genus Protopterus; species Protopterus annectens. The sequence goes on along the minus strand of NC_056733.1, from coordinate 1,119,939,719 downwards.
TACCTATACCACCACTTGTGATTCAAGGAGTTAACCATAGTTCTCAGCTGTCCAAAGTTTCACAGAGTATCTGGAATGTTTGGTTGATGGCTCATACTTTTGGTGTGTGTTTCTCTTAAAATGTGTGGTTTTCTTGCAAATAATTGAGAATTGAATTCACTAAATAATTATAGCCATTTAAATTTCAATCTTCCTATCTTTCAGGAAATGCATGGTGACACCAAAACATTTTATTCTAGCAACTTTCTAAGATTATACAAGCAATGTTTAAATGTGTCCTACTCCCTGGTTTTGGTCCTTTGCACCCCCCCCCAATAAATTTAGGCTTTTTCCAGATTTCTTGTACTGCAAAGTTCTTCAGGGGAAGAGATGTTTAATGCTGCTTATGCCAATACTGTTTGCATTCTTAGTAGAACAGCAGGTAGTGTACTTGCTTTTTGATGTAGAAGTCTGTGGGTTCTACTCCCACAGTATGTAGACGGATTGCTACTACTGTACTGCGTTGTACTTTTAAAGGGGGTGGATGCTGTAGTCCTGAGAATGTCCTCCTTTGGCAGAGATACCTAGTAACTATGAACCTGTTATCAGTTTGCCATCCATTCCCTATTGCAATATAAGTAGCTTATCATTTTTGTTAATGTAACATAGGCAATTTATTCTTCAAGGGCAACAGGCACTTTATTTATAGATGAATCAATTAAATATAAAGTTGTTTGCTAGCAGCCACCTCTTCATTAGTTACAGATCTCTACAATGTGGAATTATTTAAATAACTTTTACTTCTGCAGAAATTGTGCATATTTACTGATATTGGTGGATTGTAATGACAGAAGTTTGAGTAGACTTTTATGATGAAAATGTCCTTAATTGAGCAGTTTTGTCATTATTGGTTCATACATTTTGCTTCATTGCTTTCTGGAAAAAATGTTCAAACAATAAATTTAAAATGTGCTCTAACAAGTGTCTGTGTTATACAAGTAATATAATTTAATACAATCAGGAAGGTGTATCAAAGAACATGTGTATGTTTGCATGGTCCTAAATAATGTATGTAAGGGGCCTATGAGTTGAAAACTGCCCAGAAGTAATCTTTATCCACCATTGGCCAGATGCATTTTCTTTGAATGTGGATTTCAATGCTTTTTCAATTAATGTGAGTTTCAAGGGCAGATAAGTTTTAATGCTAAGTCTGTTTTTATTGTGAGACTGTATTGCTTTGTTTAACAGATGTCTATTAGTGTTTGTACTATGAATTGTAAAATAAAAGTTTTAAATGAAATCCAAATAATCATTGTAGAAGTAAAGCATAAAGCAGTATGCACATTACACTGTTTATGGTAACTGGGGAGAAATAGTCAAGTAACAGGACACTGGAATGCCTGCAGGGGAGGAGGGCTGTGTATGGGGGGCCCCATTTGACCATGATTTTGTGAGGGGAGAGGGGCAGCAATCTCAAAGACAGCCCCAGGTGGCACAAACTCTAGCTATGGCACTGATCAGTAGGCAATGGAAAATGACTATTAGAGGTCCTAGCAAACTATAATATTCTTTTTTTAAGATTAGAATATTGCCTACCATTAAATGCGCTACTTTTACTACAAAACCCACATACTGCAAGTCACCAAAAAACAAAATCCTAAGGTTCATCATCTTCTCCCTTCCCAGTGAACATCATTGCTACACATTTCAAAGAAAAAAATGGTTACCATTTACTACAGGAGATTTTTTTTGTGGAAATGTCTGACTTTTAAACTTTTATATGAGAGTTGCTGTGCACCTTTAAGAAGTAAGTTTATATTTAAATTTACCTCGTATTCATTTAGAGACAACATAGAAACTAAACTACTGAGACCTCCCTTTAATCTTTACCACTAGTGAAAAAAAAATTTCTAAAATTGTCCCTGAATCTTGTAGAAATATATTCAGAAAATTAGACAAAGTGAGAATAGTATCATTTTAAAAAAACAACTAAAAGACATACACACCTCTAGGCTAATTACAGACCCCCAACTTTGACTCAAGATGCCCACTCCACCTAGCTGAACCTCTTCAAATCTATCAAGATTCAACCCTTTACCCTGATCCTGGAGCCTAAATATAAGTGTTTCAAAGGTAATGTTTTGTATGGATAGTTCTGCAATAGATTGCTTAAATATTTTCCATACAAAATATTGTCTCATAATGATGATCTTTGTAGAAATGACATTGAATGTATTCCTAGTATTAGCTAAATCCATATATTCTAAAGTATTACAGTTATATTTGAATTCAATCAATTACTACACTTCTCTGCTTTGGAAGAACTGATTGCATTTCCCAAAAAGTGCTCAGTCTGTACATCTATCTATCCGCCGATTTCCTCTGTGTAAATCCAGCTCATTTATTTTCTGGCTGTAGAAGGCTGAAGCAGTTAATTTTGTTTTTATAAAAGAAAATCGTATTTTAGTTTTGCAGTTTGCACAAGTTTAAAGTTTGGTACAAGTTTAAATATTAATATAAATTAAACACTATTCTATTTATTTTGTTTTTCATGATCATATTTGTCTCTTCTTCAGTTTGTGTTTAAAAGTTGGTACCCCACAATTCCACCAGAGTGGGCAGGGTTACATAATTATGTATGCACTTTTATGTTAATCACCATACAGATTTGTACCTATCTTTCATGGGCCTTTGTCCAGATTTTTGATGTTTCCAGGTTGAGAGGTATGTATTATCCAACATGAGTAACCACTGCAGCATCCCTACAGTGCCATCCTCCCTGGTAAGATCAGATCACAAAACAGTCACTTTTGAAGCCATCATCTCCATACAACCACCCCCTAGATAGGGTCAAACAAAAAAACTTCTCGAAAGCTGATTACAGTCTCCTGTGGGAAGGTACAAACATCTTCACAGCTCCCTCCCCCCTATATAAACTGCCACATATGTCCAAACCTACACTAAAGTACTATGCAAGCACATATATAGCTGCATGGAATCAAGAATACCCAACAAAACAAAATCCTCCTCCTCAAGGAAGAGTAAACCTGTCTGGTAGACATCTGCAATAAATAAACTCTATAATAAAAGGGAAAAAAAACTGCTGTCCATGAACAAGAAGGGGCAGGTGCCTAATTGGAAACAATGTCTCCTCAGTCTGAACAAGCAAATAAGAGCACTACTGAAATCCTCCAAAGCAAACTTTGAGTCCAAACTGGTCACATTTACTAAAGACAAACACAAGGCTTTCTTTGCATATGCCTGCAATCTCAAGGGTAGCACCCAGATCTGCTCAGAACTGGTGGTCAAGGACACCATATACACAAACGCTGTAGATATAGCCAACCTGCTGACAGACAGGCTCAGTGAAAATGTCACCCCTCTGCCATCCCCATCAGTAAATCAGGACATCCCCAGCACCTGTCCCCCCTCCCCTTATCTGTAGGGTGCAAAAAATACAGCCTCCATGAGACCAGATAACATCCCAGGCTGCATCCTACATGACCTCAGACAGGAACTTGCAGCACCATTAGGCACCCTATTCAACCAAAGCCTGAGTACTGGCTTCATCCCAGCCAAGTGGAGGACAGCCACTATCATCCCTTTGCACAAAGGTGGAGCATCCACCAATCCAGGAAATTATAGACCCATCAGCCTAACTAACCTGATCTGCAAGGCCATGGAGCGGATTATCATGGACCTCATTAACAAGGACATTGGCAACCTCCAAACACTTGATCCCACACAGTTTGTTTTTGTCAAGGGGAGGTCATGCCTGTTAAATTTGGTCGACTTCTTTGAAACAGCCACCAAAGCCGTGGACGAGGGGAAGATGGGGCACACCACTTACCTTGACCTGGCTAAAGCCTTCAATACTGTTCCCCACTTGGATATAATAGATAAACTCTCTCAACTAGGCATCAATCCATATGTTACCAGATATGTAGTAAACTGGCTCACTGATAGAACCCACCTAGTCAAAATAGGGGAAGCCACCTCAAGCAGTCATCCCGTAATGAGTGGAGTACCCCAGGGATCAGTCTTGGGGCCTTTGTTGTTTGGGGTATACTCTTCTGAGGTGCAGGCCAAAACAAGTGGGCTATGGCTGACCAAGTTTGCAGATTACTGCAAGCTGGGTGCTGTCATCAGTTCCCCTAGTGATGTAGACATCCTCCAAGAGGGTCTCACCCAAACATATGAATGGTGCCAGAAACATGGCCTTAAACTGAATGCCAAAAAATGCATCATCATTCCCCTTGAGGAGAGTGACGTCCCCACAAATTATCACATTAATAACAAGGTCCTAAGAATGCAATCAGTAGTGAGGGACTTGGACACCCAGGTTGATAGCAAACTGACTTTTGACCACCATATTGCCGCTGTTGTATGGAAAGCTTTCTACATGGCCCACCTTATTTGTAAGGGTATGTCATCCAGGGATAAGGTGTTCATAACATCCCTGTATTCTTCCCTTATAAGACCAATTATTGAGTACAATGCCCCTTTCAGCATGTACCTCACAAAGCACATGCAGCAGCTGGGAGACGACAGAGGTTCCTCACCAGGAGAATCCAAGGCCTCAGACATCTATCCTACACAGATAGGCTAAAGGCCCTGCCCCTCTACTCAGTCTCCTACGGACTTCTCAGAGGTGACCTCTGTCTGGCATGCAAAGCAATCTCAGGCCCCGCCTTGATGGGACTGCTGCATATCCACAAGTCAAGCTTCACTCGAGTAACCCACACGTGTCACCTCAACTTGGTCTGTGACATCAATAGGACTTGTTGGTGGGACAGATTTGTGTCCCAGGGACTCCCCTTTCTGTGGAATAGACTCTCTCTCCACATCAAGTAGAGCACCTCATTAACCCCTTTTAAGCTCAGCCTGGATAACTGGATGGGGCACAGAAAATACACTCCTGGGATTCCACCTGTATCCCTGCTGGACAGGGGCATTGGGTGCTGACTTGTCAGAACAAGGGCTAAATTCTTGGCTAGGCTTGTAAGGACCACAGGACCAATAGCCTAGTAGCTTCCTATGATCCTATAAGTGCTCATGTACTCTTATGATGCCAATATCCCAAATGTCACACAATCCCTACATCCAGCACTGAGCAATCACCAGCACTGCAAGTGAGCTTTCTGTAAGCATCGGCTAAGAGCTCATGAGGTCTTCTTCCCCATGTAACAGCAGAGTCAGTGGGATGGGTTCTGCCCATTCCATGTGCCCTTCATTAACTTGATTAAGATGCTTCTAAACAGTAATGGACATCATGAAGAGGAGAAAGGCTTCAAGTAGCTCATCTCTGTGTACCATGGATGGTGACTTCCATCTGTCCTTCTCCTCTTTCTGGGGGAAGATACTGCTGAAAAACTTAATTAAATTAAAGCAGTTGAACTGCTAGAGGTGGTCACTCTTGGCTTTATGGAAATCACCAACACCAGCACGTCCATTTCTGAGAACTGTCATGGAATCTTTTGCTTCTGCATGAACAACCAGTGGAAAAGACAGGTCAAGCCAGCAGCCTTTCACGTTATCTGGAAGATAACATCTACCTGTTGCTGGAGAATGGGATTTGAGCACAGCATAAACTTCTCTGTTTCTACATGTAATAAAAGTTTTTTTTTTTTACTTGATTGTTAACCATGTAAATCCACAAGGCATGAGTACCTTTTTCATGAGTTATCTATAGAATACTGGATTTTATTTTTATTTTATTTATTTCTTTTGCTTTTGTTTACCAGGTCTGTCTGAGTGGGTTTTGTCAAAAAAACCTTTTCAGCAGAGGCCCAGGGAGAAAAGCTCCAATATATTGCAAACGTTTTAAAACTGACATACATTAACAATTACACATACCTTTCCTAGTTAGATTACATTCATTTGAAATAAAGGCAGCTGTTACAGTATGAAATATACTTATACATTAATGCTGGAAATCATTCTCTCCTATTTCTCTCAGAACATCCCTAATGAAACCATCCTCCTTGGGGACAGAAATATTAATTGGCTAACCCTCAATAACCTCTGGTCCCCACATTATATAAATCTATATGGATTTACTCAGCTAATCTCTAAACCAACCCATTAAAATAACTCTTACTCCCCCAGTACCCTCATAGATTGGATATTTGTTTCAAATCCCTCTAAATATCACAAATCTGAAACACTTCCTAACTCCCTGAGTGACCCCTCACCCATAAAAGTGGTCAGGTATACTAACCATCTCTCCAAACCACACAGATATATCACCTGTCGCAATCTCTCTGACTTCAGCCCAGATACATTTAAAACTCTCATCTCTACAGTAAACTGGAACTTCCTCACCCAGCATCCACTAGATGAAGCTGTCCAAGCCTTCAACTCAACTTTTCTTGATATCTTAAACTCAATAGCCTCACTCCAAAAAATAAGGATAAAAACTAATATATCCCCCTGGCTATCAAAAACTACACACACCCTCATGAAAGCCAGAGACAGGGCCATGAAAACATGGTTACAATCTAAGGACCCTGCTGACCTACAAAGATACAAAGAACAAAGAAATCAGGCAAAAAGACATCAATAAAGACAAAAAAGAATTTTACAACAATCTCCTGACAACTCTAAAATCAGAGCCAAAAAAATTCTGGAATGCAATAAACCAAATACTACATCCTGGTAAACCTATCTTACCCAGCCCATGCCCTGCCAAATCACCAGATGAAACTGCCAACACCTTCAATACCTACTTTAGTTAATCAATATCCAAACTTTTCAACCCTAACCTCTCCAACACCAATGCTTTCAACTGCTCTGAACCTTCATTGACTACTAATTCTGTAAACACTTTCTCCCTTAAACCTGTTCCTACAACCTACATCAAAACTCTACTCTCTAAGCTAAAATCATCCCCTGTATCTGCTGATAACATCCCATCATACTTTCTCCAGATAGCAGCTCACTCTCTTGCTCTGCCTGTATCTATCATAATCAATCGCTCCATCTCTGAATCTAAAGTCCCATCAACCTGGAAACAATTCTACACACTACCTATTCATAAAGGAGGTAGCTCCACAGAAATATTCAATTTCAGACCTATTGCTATCCTCTCTCTCTAAAGTCTTGGGGAAATGTATACACAAACAAGTTATGCAATATTTCATACAGGAAAAACTACTCACTTCTACACAGCATGGTTTTTGACCTAAACATTGTACCACCACAGCTCTACTAACCTTCCTCAACACTATTTCTCTAGCCATAAATGATCATAAACTTATCTCCTGTCTATTCCTTGATCTCTCAAAGGCTTTTGACACTGTTTCTCACTCTTTGCTACTGAATAAACCATCTAACCTCAATTTATCCCCAGATATAGTTGCATGGTTCTCCAGCTATCTTACAGACAGACTACAATCAGTGAGATGGCACTCTGCTCTATCTACTCCCCTTCCAATAAAAATGGGTTTTCCTCAAGGATCCATTCTTGGATCACTACTTTTTAATATCTTCACTACTTACTCCATTCCTCCTGTCCACAGTCTTCCATAGTCCAATACGCTGATGACTCTGCAGTCATAACTACTGCCAGCTCTCTCTGAACTCTTATCTGCTACCCAGTCTTCCTTTAATTCAGTTGAGACACGGCTCTCCAGCAATCAGCTCATCCTCAACTCAAAAAAAAAAAAAAATACAAAATTACTACTCTTTTTCCCTAAATAGTAAACCATATCAAATATTCCTTTTCCATAATGTCACTTAACAATACCCATATTCAAGTTGAATCCAGCACAAAACTCCTTGGTGTCACCATTGAGGATCAGTCAAGAGTGGAATCCCACAGGGATCGGTCCTGAGTCCTCTCCTGTTTGGTACCTACTTCTCAGAAGTCCAGGCCAACACGAAGGGACTCTGGCTGACAAAGTTCACAGACAATTACAAGCTGAGAGCCACTATTAACTCCTCAAGTGATGTTGACATCCAACAGAAAGGCCCACTGAGACCAACAAATGATGCCAGAACCATGCCCTTAAGCTGAATGCCAAAAAATGTGTTGTCATCCCCACTGAACACAGAAGGCATTATAAGAGATCTGGGAACACAGGTTGACAGCAACCTCTTTTTTGACCACCACATTGCCACTGTGGTCAGAAAGTCCGTCTATGTGGCACATCTCATTACTAAGGGTTTTGCATCCAGGAAGAAAGAGGTCATTGTCTCCCTTTACTCTTCTCTCTTTAGGCCAGTCATCGAGTACAATGCTCCATTTGGCATGTACCTCACTAAACACCTGCGACAACTGGAGAGGCCACAAAAGTACCTCACAAAGAGGATTCTAGGCCTTAAACACTTGTCCTATATGGACAGACTCAAAAAACTCCAACTATTCTCAGTCTCATATTGCCTACTTAGAGGCAATCTCTGCTTGACCTACAAAGCCATGACTGACCCAGCTCTGTTAGAAATGCTACATGTAAAGAAATCCCAATCCCTCCACACCACACACTCCAGAAACCTCAACCTCATTACCACAATCAATAGAATGTGCTGGAGGGACAGGTTCATAACACAGAGACTGCCCATTCTATGGAATAGACTTCCCATACATGTCAAACAGAGCACCTCACTGGCCGTCTTCAAGAGAAATCTTGATGAGTGGATGGAAAATAGAAAATTCACCCTGGGGTCACTCCAGTGGCTCTACTCGACAGAGGCACTGGGAACTAAGGTTGGGTGGCACAATGCCAGGGTAATCCTATGGGCTAGGCTTGTAAAGGCTCCAGGGCCATTAACCTAGTACATACATATGAACCTATGAACCAGCTAAAATTTGACCTTCACATAAATGATTGTATCAGGAAAACCCATATGAAACTAGGACTTTTATACAGAAACAATACATTTCTCACCCACAAAGCTAGAATTTCTCTCACACATGCTTACCTTCTCCTCTGTTTAACATATTGCTCACAAATTCTCACTAATATAAACTCTTCTCTACTTACTAAGCTAGAGTCAACATACCACAAAATAACTAGATTTGCAGCTCAACAGACCAATAAATCTCACCACTGTCTCTCCCTAAAACACTTAAACTAGCTAGAACTACCTCACCTGCTCCTCTTCTCACAGCTTCAGCTCACTTCTATCCAGCCAGCCTATTGTCCAGCTCTATGTTCTCTCATCTCCCACTATTCCCCTACAAGAAAACGGAGCTCGTCCCAAGATCTATTAAATATTTACAAACCCAAGTCTAAATCAGGGTGCAACATATATAGCAACTACCCCTCCATAGCATGGAACAAACTCCCTCTCGAAATCAGAATTCTCACACATCCCAGACAATTTAAATTGACCCCAAAAGAGTACTCTAAAGGGCAATGGATCTGCCACTGTACTTACCCTCGCTGAATTTATTCATCTAATTAACTTAACCCTCATTCTCCTTATTCTCCACTGCCTCCTCTTATGACCAACCTATAATACCTTCAGCCTACTCTATCCTTCTTCCCCCAAGTCATCTCTACTCTTTCCTTTTCCTTTATTTCTCTGTAATTACCGCCTTAGACATTGGGTGCTGCATTTATATTATATAACATTTGTACTGTTGCTTGTTCTTTATTTTGATGTTAATTATTTTAGACTTACTGCATGTGATTTTAAATTATCATGAAATGTTATATTGTTTGTATTCGTTTAGCTTAGTTTTGTCTGTTTTAATTTGGAGCTTTTCTCCCCTCTCACTCTCAGGCTCCCTCCTGTTGGTTTTCAGTTTATTCCTTCCCCCATACTGGAAGTCCTTAGCATAGATGCAAGGGCCAACTAGACCAACCATTATACAGGTAGACACAGAGGCTGTTAATGCCTGTGTATGCATGTATTTACCATCAATACAGGTTATGAGGATTCTTCTCATGACCAACCCCTCACTGAGTGGCTGATGAGGGCATTCACAACGTGTCAAGGGGCTACTGCACCCCATCTATGCATGTATGTATTTCTACATACATGCTAACGAGGGCCACCATCACCAGCTTAGTAAAACCTGACCCAATTCTTCCGGTCCTTTGCTATTGCATTGCCTGCAAGCTTCTATTTGCTAGTGACAGGTCAGCAGACTGGGACTGCTTTTCTCCATCCAGGCTGGGTGAGTTGCCATTGTCCTTTCATTCACAGTCTATCATTACTAGCTGCTCTGGTTCCCATGCCACTGTCTGAACTCAGGTCATCTGGGTCATACTCATGGATTTATCACTGTACGCCAACAAACTAGGCATAATTTCTTTGTCTATTTGTACTAATACTTACAGAGTGGGAATTACATAGGTAGCACGGACTTGTATGCTTGGTTTATATGCATTTATCTAAATACTAACCATCTTAAGTGTATTTATTTATTTTTTTTATGGAATCCTTTCTAAAGCTGAAATGTAACAAGATGTAATATATTTGTCCCTGCAGCAACATTGTTATGCTTTACTCAGAATGCAGGAAAATACATTTTGGAACATTCTAGAATGCCATACAGGGAACAATATGTTTTTTCCAGTGATTAGATATTGTCATGATGGTAGCCCAATGGTCGTTGGGTCTACAGGTAAAGTATTATGTAGCTGTTGTACAGAGATGCTGTCAACTATACATCCAATGTCAGTATATATATAAAAACATCTTTTTGTCATTCTCATGACATTGCATCACTGCTGTACCACCGAAATGACATCAGAACAATGATACAGCAACATCCAGAGTGAGTGCTATCCCATAGCAGCAGCAAATGCATGCCAGCAGGAACATAAAACTAATGCTAGGATGTCTAACTTATTAAAAAATACTGTGGGAAACCATATGGTTATGAAGGACTCACTGAGACCACAAAACATCTTACCAGTGACATAGAAGTTGGGTCACCTGAACATCATACAGTTTTCACTTTATGTTGTACTTTGTGTAATGCTTACGTTGCCAGAGGTTTGTTGTATTACTGCAGTACTATAAAAGTACAATAATCTTATAAGCAAAAAATATTTAACAGTTTCAGTGAGGAATGTTCTGGTACATAGAGAAAAAAATGGTGTTAATCCCAGACCTTAGTGCCTGCTAGTTCTCAGAAACTCAGATGCATTTCCATATTACATCAGTCATCTGTGTCTGACAAGCTTCTTACCAGAAATACAAAGCAGGGATTTATCAAAACCACCATCAACCAGCATTTTTTATTGTAGCACTGCTCACCTCTCCAATAATTTCTAAAATATCAGGACATGCAGAGGTTTGTCTTTGAGACACAGACAAACTGCTTGTAATTCTTGGATCAGCAATTCTACAACAGAGATTCAAAAAAAAATGCCTAGTCTGAATGATAGTTCTGGAAAAGGAGAGCAGACAGAAACAAAGGTAAGCGAGAAGGTCACGTGGTGAAAAGAATAAGCAATGATGAAAAGAAAACAACAGGAAACATGTGGCTGGAAGGCTGTAAAGAATTTCTTAGCAGTCCCCATTTGTTAGGATTTGCAATCCAGAGTGGGATCAAATGCATGATCTGTGAGTAGACTGCCTGTTTTGATCTCTGTATTATGTAAGAGAGACTTTGTGTCTCCTTGAGCACACTGCATCCAGAAGCCAAAACAACGGTATCTATCAGCCCCATCAGCAACAAACCCTTTTACCTTTGTATGTGTATAAATGCAACTTCCTTCGCTGGATAGTTCCTTCTTAACTATCACTTTTCTGTTAGTCATCACCGCCTATAAGCATTCAAAGTAATATATATTGCATGCATTTCAAAACCCTGATCAGATTGTGAGGTGCCATGACAGTGTGTTTGTTACATCCTGTAGCAACCTGTTTATTAGGTACTGTTCATTCTGTTCCAATAGTTCATGGCCAGTGATTCTTTATTCAGTTTTACCCTTTTTGTCAGGGTGTACAGCCAAAGGAATAGTATATTTGGGATCCCCATGGAGGGATGAAGGTACAACCCTCCTGTAAAACACTGATAAATGTTCTGCATTATTGTACTGTAATAGTAGCTGATCTGTGTCCATGTAATCTTCCATGCAGGCAAATAGCCTACATTAACTTTAAGCAGACTAATAAATGCAGAGGGAACACAGCTGAAATTATAGTACCTACGCTATATCATATTATATGAAAACAAAGTGAAATGTGTTGTGGGAGAAAGAAGGGTAGAACAGGCAGAGAAATGAAGTCACATTGATGGAGCAAACCTATCAGGCCATTTTTTGTGATATGACAAATTATAAAATAATTCTAACCTCGTAGGGTGGGGCACACAGGCTAACAATGCACAAAAAGATAAAAAGTATAAGGAAAAAAGAATACATATAATATACATTCATTGCTTTGTTGGAGATAATCTTAATCCACCTTAGTCATTACCAAACTATACGATTAAGTCTAAAAGAGGCAGATAAATTGCCCTATGTTTTGCAGTACGCTAAGAAGTGCAGTTCATTTGAAACATTTCTGGTATCAGCATTACATTTTTTTCATCTAAAAATACTAGGATGTACAGTGTCTGAAGTGCATCGTATACGTCTATATCACATTGTTTCCAGCATACTCTGTTAATAATATTAGAACTATTATTTTGTGAGGTAGACTAGGATACAATGTGCTCATTTATAGGCACAGACCAGGCTGTTACAGAACTGCAGATTTTTAGTTCTACAATCTCTAATTAACTTTTAATTTATTTATTGAGTTGGCAATCATTTATTTTCTATGCTGAAAACAATTTTAGGAAGGACATTGATTGAAGATTTTGTAATAAAACAGATATCAAAATCCCCTTGCAAGGAATGCAAGAGAACATTCCAGAGGCCTGTAACACAGTATAAGGTACAACAACAGCACACCAAACATAAATGCTGAAATACTCTAATGGAAGAAGAAAACCATATACCAGTCATTTAAAGAAAAAAAAAGTGATGTATGGTTTTGTGTAGAAAGACATGCACACCAGAAAAATGCCATCTTACTAAACTTCTGGTGAAAAAATAAAATGAAATACATTGACTTTGATGACAGTTGATGTGGTGTTACCTACAATGCCTTTATGCAGAATCTCACAAAATTACAGAGCTTTCAGATACACTGCTGCAACACTCTAGAATAGAGTAACATCAGAAATAAAACATTTTCAATTTGTTTATCAGTTCAAAATTCAGCTTAAAAGCACTTTAGTATATGAAACTTGATGTGGTTATTTATAAGTTTGTTTCAGACACTGAGCGCTTCAAAATATATAACATCTTTTAAGACCCTGCTTGATATGAATGTTTTAGTAAGCTGCATATAATATTGCTTTTGACATGTGAATGAGTTGAATAGATGCTTAGTACATGCTATAAAATACTTCACTTTTCAATGTGACATGCATGTTTTATTGCTCCATGTATCATTTACAGAACTGAGGATGGAATGTTGTTTTAAATGCAATGTTAGACACACAAAGCGATACACATAAAATAATCCCAAGTGTGAAATTCAGTGGGTTAATTAAAAAAAGACAGAACTAAAGTGTATAACACATCTAAGCTAAACACATCATCCCCTGCTTTACTTTGCACAACTGTAGGAGACTCTGTAACAGCAATTGCATAAAATTAGGTGCCCCACTTTACGTTTGTGGCTGGCTTGTTTAAATCAGCTGGCAAAGAAACAACTTATGTTATCCTTAATTATACAAGCTTGCATACCAAAAACAAAGTGCAAACAGTGTTGGAAGAGGTAGCAAAGAAAGAAAGAAGAAATAATGACCTGCACTTTGTTAAAAAACAGAATTATCTTGGAAAGTGTTTGCTGTAAAAGGCCATTTAAGACTGTATATTAAAAGAGCAGGAAACAGCATGTTATAACTGTGATTTTTTTTTTGTGGGGATCCAAAGTCCTTGTTGCTGTTGACATCATGTTAGTATACTTAGTGATTGATGCTGATTCAAGACTGTGAGAGGGCACATAGAATGGTACTTTTTAAAAACGCAATTACATTTCTAAATAAATTAATAAATGACTGATGGAAACTTAGAATTAAGCTCTAGTGGAGTCAGGGAAGGTTCAGATAATCAGATTTGTCCAGGCTGCATGGAGTAAACCCAAAGACATCTTGGTTTAGCAGCTGAAGGAGGTAGAGAGAGAGAGCAGGAAGTCTGTACAAAGTACTGTGAGGAAAAATGAGTGCCATTCACAGGCAATCTTTATGTTAAGGACACTTTTGGTTGCATTCAGGATATAGTGTTCATAAAATATGTCATTGAAAAAAGAAACGTTATGCCATTTTTCAGACCTCGCAGTTTGTGAGCCAGTTTAGCTACATAGCGCATTTAGAAAGTAAAGACAGGCACATTGTAAAGTTTTATATGAATTTACTAGAACTCTGATGCTGTGTTGTCAGTTTATTACCTTATTACAGAGAAAGGATATCATAAACAAATAATGCTTGCCCACAACACATATACATTATTTTAAGAGAATTTGAGCTGTGACATCTCATGTCTGAATTTAAACTCAGTATCTTGTAAAAGGGAGGACATTGTATCATCTTGGGATGCTATTCATGAACGACCACGTGCTTGCTTTTAGACCTCATCAATTCATAGTACTACTCAGCATATGGCACTTGGGATGAACAAAGGGTTGTATCAGCTATAATAAAATAAGAAACTATGTATCTGGATAAAACAAGCATGCCCTTTTTTTTATTTCACTGAAAATAGCATCTCTGCCTTACAGCCTTCTTAGGATGAAACAGTTTCAACCTAGAAAGCTGGAAAGCAGAGCTGTTAGTTTCAGAGTAAGAAATAAAAGCTTGTTAGTTTTATTCACACACAATTTACTGTTTTTGTGAAGTATCATTTTTACCTGTAATTGTGAAACCTGAACTTCATGTTTCATGGTAGTATCAGCTATTATCTGCGATTAAGCTGGGACTTAGGGTGGATGTATGGAAATAATATTCTACTGCGGGGTGATGATTGTGTGTGTTACACTTCTACCGCACAAATGTGGCTTGTGAACAATAGCACAAGTCAGTTATGGTTGTATGTGTTAGGTCCAGAATTACTGTGACCTTGGAGGAGGTTATAATTACAGTATATAAAAGTCTTCCTGGCCCCAACCTGTGAATGTGAATGGGGATTGTGTCTAGCCCCTGCCTCATACTGTTACATTTGTGTTGTGAGAATTTGCTTGTTTTTGAGTTTTTACAATCAGATATTCAATTTCTGATATAACATCCAGAAGTTGTTGTCTTCAGTTGTACTTAACAATAAAATAAACAGACATGAGATGTAATAAGAGAAAGAAAAACTGAAGAAGCATGCACTTTATTAATTAAGGAGTTTTTTAAATAACACAAAATGTCATTTAGTTTGGTATTATGAAAATGCAGTGAAGGAAATGATGGGGTATTACCAGCTCTTTCATGATAAATATGGACCATGATATAGTACAAGATGCATGACAGGTACTGTACATAGTCAGGAGAAAAAGCACACAAACAGCAGCTAAAGCCCGGCAATATATAAAAAAGTACAATAAAACCAAAACAAATGATCCGCTCACCACAGCCAGCTTAAAAATAAAACAAACTTTAATCAAAAACAAAAGAAATACAAAAGATGAGCACTTTCAGTCAAAAACCCTTCTTCAGATCTTAAAAGCACACAGCAAAGCAACACTTAAAAGCACTAAGGAAACCACAAGGCATAGGGAATCAACCATAGGCCACATAGTATCAATTAAACAATATCCTTGCTCTGAGTGCTGGCTTTAAAGGAACAGTGCTGTTTAAACCAGACAAAATGTTAGCTCTCGACTTAACAATACATTTCATCCCAGCAAACTCAGTGCTCTGCACAATGTCCCCACCTCTTTTATTTCTTGCAATCAGTTGTATTATCATAAACTTAAAACTATGTCCTGGAAAAATCCTTTATGTCTTGCAAATGCATTGGTTGCATTTTGTAGTCTAATGTCACTAAGGTGTTTTAAAACTCGATCCTTCAACAACATAAAAACAAGAACACCCATCACATAAAACAAGGTATACCAAGCCCTTGCTCCTGCAATTTGCAAGTAACCTAAAATCAAATAAAATCATAAACTTGTCCAGAGGATGGACGGAGAAAAAAACTTGCAGAACAAATGCAAACACAAACCTTGCATGACCTGCAAGGAAAAGTACCAAACTTACTGGACACAGAGGCAGAGCTCGCCCTAGTACACAAATTTCTATACACAACTGCCTCCTAAGGCAAAGAACATTCCTGAAGCTAAAGCACTAGTAATGTACATATTCATACAATTTTGTCTTCAGCAAAACCACACTTCCATACCTCTCAAATGTCCAGATTTTCACAAAATGTTTTACCTTACATTTTTGGTTTGTTCTTCATAACTTTTGCAGTTTTCTAGCAAATCATTGACGACTGAAGTCACCAAATAATAACACACATTTGAGTTTCAGATTTCATATCCTTCAGAAAAATGCATGCTAATGCAAAACCAGTTATTCTATCAACTTTTTAAGTTTGTAAGAGCAATATTTAAAATAAGTATTTGATGTTGGGCCTCCCCACCCCCATTTCTTTTGGTTGTGTCCAGATTCCTTCTCTTAGAGGTTGAGACATGTTCCAGACTCTACCCCTTTTTATTGTGAGACATATGGAGATATATTGTAAGTGAAAGAGGCAAACATAATTCCTAAATGTACTTTACTTTGCTGTCCATACAATACTGCTGCAAAACAACAAAAATTGATAAAGCAATTTTGTGTACAACAGTCTACAAGGAAAACTACATTTTAACCTTTTTTTTCTGAAGAAATATAGACAGGATAAGTGATTGATTGTCCTTATTAAGAGGGAGGTTACTTTACCCAGTAGCTGTTATTTAAAAATGCACCAACCCCAAGAACATACTTCAAGAGATCATATCAGACTGACTCCATGTTTAACTTATCTGATGGCTAAGTATTCGGTGTAGCAGCAAGGCATTCAGGCCAACCAGCAAAAGCAGCGTTTGAAGTGGTGGCAAAGAAGTTCTTGGTAGTTGTGTCCATACATCCCTTTGATGCCCTACGCTCCATGCAGGGCAGCATAGATGTGACATATGGTACATACACGATCTTTAGGTTTTTGCATATTGGCCAAGTGTCAGGCTGCCCTTGGCAGGAGATCCCTTCTATGTGGAATACTGCAACAGTGATATAGAAGGACATCAATTTGTGCCTCTTCTTTTGTAAAACATTCAAAAGAAGCACAATTCCCTGTCAGTTTTTTATACCTTTGCTTTCCCCTCAGAATCTCATGGTGAAGAAAAAAGTTATCCAAATAGCTTTATGATCTAAGAAACATTGTGCCTCACTATCAGGCAGACAAGAAAAGCCTTAATATCTACACTTGCCTTATGATTTGGTGAGCATATATCACAATTAAAATCACCTAATGTAATAAATTATTTTTCCACTTTATTCATCCCATTAGGCCCATCATTAAATAAAATGCAGCCTTCTGTGTGCACCTCACCAAGCAGCTAAACCAGCTTTAGATACCTTGACGTTTCCTCACAAAAAAATTGTGGGTCCCAGTACCTTTAGTTGTTCTGATAGACTAAAAGTTCTGTTCCACTACTCAGTGTCATGCAGACCCCTGAGGAGTGATCTCTGTGGTTTACTATTGAAATGTCGAACGGCACTACATCGACTGTACTATAGTCGAACACGGAAGTTCGAAAATAGTAATGTCGATGACAAAAAAACAATCTAGGACTGTGTTTTAACATGGGTTGAGGTAGGGGAGATGTTTGTAGTTCTGAATAATACTGAACACCTACCTCGACCCATGTTAAAACCATTCCTAGATTGATTTTTTGACGCCGACATTACTATTTTCGAACTTCCGTGTTCGACTATAGTACAGTCAATGTAGTGCCGTTGGACATTTCAATAGTAAACTGATCTCTGCTGACCTTTTGACCCTATGAATGACCCAGCCCTCTTTGAACTCCTCTGTCTAAATAGAACAAGTGGTAAAGCAAACACCTGTTTTAGATGCCCAATCCTATGCTAGTATATCAGCAAGACCAGATGGCAGGACAGAATCCTAACCCAACATATACTCCATTTCTGGAATAAGCTGCCCTTACCTATCAAGCAGAATACTTCCCTAACAACCTTTAAAATTAGTCTGGATGACTGGATGAGCGATTGCAAATTCTTACCAGGAACACGAGGGGAAAGACTTCTGTCCGGCACTGAGTAGTGTGGCTAAGCTTCCCGATGGTTTCTTTTGGCGATAAGCTTAGTAAGAAGTTATGAACCTATGAACACATAACCACATGCTTAAACACATGGGTATCATTTCGAACAGCTGTCTCCTTTGAAATAAAAACAAACGCCGGGATCCTTGCTAACCCTGGAACATTTAGGAATTATTCTAATGCAAACATTACTATTATTAGGTGATAACCTGTCAAAATTTGAGGTCCCCTCAAACCTGGAGAACACTGCTGCCTATGCAGAAATTTTCAGTGAGATCCTGTACAATCACGTCAACAGGTGCAGACAGACAGCTGTGCCTACCAGGAATAAACACATAATTAACACAGAAAACAAACCACATTGATAAAGTCCCACTTTAAATAGGTTGTACAGCAAACAGAAGGAAGTCATGGCAAAAATAAGGAAGTACAACTCCCAGCAGGATAAGAAAAATCTCCTATCAATCTAAACAAGCAACTCTGACAAATCAATTCTACCAAAGCCAACTTTGAGGTAAAAGTAGCCTCCCAGGCCAAGGGCAACCATAAGACTTTCTTTAGCTTATAAGTTAATAGGTGAGTACTAGGCTAGTTGCACTTGTAAGCCTAGCTAATTTCCATTTCAAAGGTGAGAATCAAACCATGTACTTTGTGCTTGTGAGGCAAACACTTTAACCATTATACCAACCACCAACCTCAACCGCATGCTATGTCTACAACTTCAAAGATAGTACAGTTATTTATTTATTTATTTACAAAGCCATACATCTACAGCGTTTCTTCCCGGGTCTCGGCTGAATATTGGCTTCATTCCAAGTTGGACTTTCCCGGTAAACAAATGTTAAATAAATAAGTAAAATATCACTAGACAGCAGGTCCTTGACATGCTCTGCAACGTCAAGAATACCACATCATTGGGCCCCAATAATATCCCAGGATGCCCTCTCAGGACTACTAGAACCCTATTTAACCACACCCTCCAGACAGATTTCATGCTAGCTGAATGGAAAACTGCAGTTGTCATTCCTCTGTATAAAGTTGGGCCATCTACGGACACCAAAATATGGAGACTGATAAGCCTGACTAGTCTCACATGCAAAGCCATGGAAAGAGTTATATGGAAATGATTAACAATGATATAGGAAATCTTCAGACACAGGATCCAAACCAGTTTGGTTTTGTCAATGGCAGATCATGCATGCTCAGCTGTTGAACTTCTCTGAGAAGGTCACCAAGCAAATGAGTTGGGCAAAAATGGGGCAAACTGCCTTCCCTGACCTGGCCAAGGCATTTAATAGAATATCCCACTTGGGCATAGGGTATTGAACACAGACTCATGGAATTAGGTATAAATCTCATGTCACCTAATGGACAGCGGGTGGCTCTCAGATAGGACCCAAGAAGTTAGGATAGGGGAGTCCACAAAGAGGCCAGTCACGAGAGGAGTCCCTCAGGGCTCTGTGCTGGATCCACTCCTTTTTGGCATCTACTTCTCTGAAGTCAAGGCCAATGTCAAGGGCCTTTGGTTGACCACGTTTTCTGATCACTGCAAACTAGGTGCATTCATAGAATCCTTTTGAGACAATATCTTCCATGAAGGGTTGACTCAGACAAATAACTGATGTCAGAGTAATGATCTGAAACTCATTGCTAAGAAATGTGTAATTGTATCATTTGGGAAGTCGGCCACCACTGGAAACTACATTATTTTTTAACAAACCCCTAAGAGTAGATCCAGTAGTCATGGGTTTGGGGACACTTGTAGACAATAACCTGGCCTTTGATCATCATGTGTCTATGGTAGTAAGGAAATCATTCTATGCTGTGCAACTTATAAGGAAGAGTATGACATCTAGGTTCAAGGACATCATTGTTTCACTGCATTCAGTCCTCATCAGACCAATCATTGAATGCAATCCCCCCTTCAGTATGTACCTGCACTAAGTCCACGGAGGTGTTTCACTGCATTCAGTCCTCATCAGACCAATAATTGAATACAATGCCCACCTTCAGTATGTACCTGCACTAAAGTCCATGGAGGTGTTTCACTGCATTCAGTCCTCATCAGACCAATCATTGAATACAATGCCCACCTTCAGTATGTACCTGCACTAAAGTCCATGGAGGTGTTTCACTGCATTCAGTCCTCATCAGACCAATCATTGAATACAATCCCCCCTTCAGTATGTACCTGCACTAAGTCCACGGAGGTGTTTCACTGCATTCAGTCCTCATCAGACCAATCATTGAATACAAGGCCCCCCCTTCAGTATGTACCTGCACTAAGTCCACGGAGGTGTTTCACTGCATTCAGTCCTCATCAGACCAATCATTGAATACAATCCCCCCTTCAGTATGTACCTGCACTAAGTCCACGGAGGTGTTTCTCTGCATTCAGAACTCATCAGACCAATCATTGAATACAATGCCCCCCTTCAGTATGTACCTGCACTGGAAAGTCCATGGAAGTTCCGCACTAGAAGGATACAGGGCATAAACAACATATCCTATGCAGATCTCCTCACGGCCCTATCCATATACTCAGTCTCTTACAGACTGCTGAGGGGTGTTCTAGTCTGGCATTCAAAGCATCCTTGGATCCAACTCTGATGGATGTTCTGCTAAACAAATAGCATCAGGAATACCTGATCTAAGAACTTAAACCTTGCTTGTCCTCCTGACTCCCCTCACATTTAGACACCTGCTGCCTCTGACTGCTGTGAAACATTCATCAGAGGACTAGCCTTCCCTTCTATATCAACTGGCTCTTGTTCAGGTATTAGTAAATGTAGTCTGACCTTGCACTTCCTCAGTACCCTAAGGTACTGGGCCAGTCTATCTGTCTGTCTGGGCAATCATCATGGATGCCCTTTTTTATGACAAATGTACATTCCAATATACAATTATTAATGCCATGCCAAAATTGTCTACATTGTTGATACTGTTGTTTAGGATATGATTGTATAAGGTGCAGGTCAGACTTACAGAAGAAAAACACATTTTAGTTTATCCTGGGTACTTCATTGTTCCCCTCACCCCATTCACAGTAGCAATGTAAAAATATGTTTAATTGGATTTTCAAGCTGTTTTAAAGTGGTCCAGAATTTTTGTGCTCCAGTCCATCCATAATCTTTTAATATCATATTAACTTTGCATCTCAGACACAGTTAAAACATCAGTACTACACTGTACAAAAAGTCTTTTTAAAGCAGGCATTGTTCTTGATTTATTGGAGCTTTTCTCCCCCGGCCTCTGCTGAAAATGGGCTCACACCCAGACTGACTATCCCGGTCAACAAATGTAAAATAAATAAATAAATAATAGTTTATAAAAAAGTGCTTCCATTAAGGTGAAAGTTTCAAATGTTAGCTCACAGAAATAACTGTATTGAGGAACACTCATCTAATGCTTTAAATCCTAGTGGTGTCACAAAAAGAGTCACAATCCACATATCTGCCCACAGCTTTAGCACATTTAGCCATAAATCTGACCATTTGGTCTCTTTCATAGCAAAATACTTTTTTTTCCAGCTGAGCCTTCACCTCTACACCTACCTTTGTGTAGCTTTTCGAATGTTGCTACTGTATATCTGGAAACGTCCCATCTGACCGTGACTACTCCTGTCTAGGTTGCATTGGCCTAGTGGGACTGACCTAGTCAACAAAGTGTAAATAAAGTAATAAAATAAATGTGTGTGTGGGAGGGAATTACATATGTAGAAATTAATTAGACACTTGAACAGCTTTTATATTTGGGTGTAAAATACTTCCTTCAACAATAATTACATATCTTACTCCAACTTTCAAACATTGGGAAAAAGAAATATTTTACATAAAAATACATAATAAATACAATGCATACAGCCCATTTTCTAAGTGCAGTAATGCCCTCCAGGATTGGAACCAGAGGGGGAAAAAATGGACCAGCCATGGATGAGGAGAAGCTCCGCTTATGGCATTGGTCTTCACAACATTCCTGGACTGTATGTTATTTCCCTGTAACACCAATCTTTTAGGGCATTATTCCTTGCTTAATAAACTCATAATGTTCCCCACCTACCACAAGTATAACTCCCTTGTGTCATTCTGGATAGCTATACAATGACTCCCTCCATGATTTTGTACATGATACTGGTCAGGCTGGCGGATCTAAAGTTGTCTGAATCTGATGTGCTGTCCCTCCCCTGTGAATTCGTACCATTGCAGCCTATTGTTACAGGTCAGCGGTGTGTCCAAATGTTAACATTTGACTAAAACCATGATTGACAGGGGTTATCTAAGTTTTCCTGTATTCTGTGTAGTTCTACCGAGTTTACTGTCTGGTCCCATGGAATGCGAGTTTTAATTTTACTGGTAGCATCAGTTATATCTGTAGTTATGTAAGGAAATGGAATAATTGTTTGTATTGTAATGTTCAGAACATATGAGTAGGGAACTTCGTTTGCTTCAATTATAAGGTGTGGAAAAGGGAATCATACTGACGAGCGAAGAACGGTCTGTTTGTAGGAAGGTAATGGAGTCGGCTTAGCAAGACATTATCGTTTAAGCTTTTTATAAGAAGGTTATTTAGCTGCTTATATATAACAGTTTGGGGGGAAAAAAGAAATGGTTTTATGGTTTGTAGTAAAACACAGGGAGTGACTGGAATAGAGACACTGTTGTTTAAGTTTTCTCTTCACGCTGTCCAAAAGATGATAGTGGATGGTATGCAGACACTTCATTACAGTCTAAGTTTTTTAATCCAACAAAAGACGAAACAAATAATGCAGTTTTAATAGTCTACTGGATATGGCTTGGTCTAAACATGTTAATTCTGTGGGTTTTTTTCTGATAATGTTTTTGAATTGTCCTTTAAGTGGAAAGTGATAGTTAAAAAGCAATGTTTGATATTTAGGAGAGGAATGGTGAAGAAATACTGGGAGAGATATAGGGAAATGATTTATCCTACATAGATGAATGTAAATGAATTATGGAAGAGACAGGAAGCTAGTCTATTTATACAAAGAATAAAGTTGTAACAGGAGCAAGGGGTTCAGAATTTCATGCATTCACAAAAAAGTATAAGACAGCTCATGAGAAAGAATGTGTCGTTTCTTAGATGATGAGAGGCATAAAGAAGATATTTGTGTAGAGGAGTTACTTAATGATGAGGGCAGGTATGTGTGATAAACATGAAAAGCTGTTTTTGTCTGCGTCTTCTTTAAAGCACATCATTGGAATTCCAGGGCAGCATAGTTTGATACTTGGAATGCATATTTGTCTGATAGAAGAGATGATAGTTTTAAGCAGACCTTTCAAGCTGCATGAATTAAATAAGGTTATTAAGGTTACTAAGGGACAGAGCCATGCACGCCTGGTATCGATGGGGCTGGTTACAGGTATTACAGACGTTTGGGAAATGATGAACGGTTATATATTGTGTGGGTCCTGAATGAACTGTGTAGCAGAGGGACAAGTCAGAGTGATGGGATGGATACTCTGGTTAGATTTCTGTGGAAAGATGTGATGAATACAGACATTAGAAACTGGAGATTGTATTGTAAAATGTTCATGTTAATTAAGAAGATGTTATAAGAATACTTAGAAAGTGCAATAGGAAGTTATTTTGTAATATGCAGAAAGCTAAGGGAGATATGGTTTAAAACAACCGGTGTTTGGTCAGACTGGAATACAGTGAATGTATTTACTTGTATCCCTGTTTAGTCACATACTGAAATCTGATTAATCAAAGTAACAGAACTTTGGAATTTAAGAAGTTTTCCCCTTACCCTCAAGGCTGTACAATCTCAGAGTTGGTATAGTTGGAGAAATAAAGGGCATGCAGTGGGGCCTGTCCCCATGCAAAAGTGCTTTCATTTATTTTACCAGCTACAGTAGACATCTGATAAGGGATTCAAAGTAGTAGAGGAAGGTAAGATGTTATCAAAATACTTCTGTTTGTTTTGCAGGTGCACATTACTGTTTGCTGGTGTAATCTTAAGATTTCCAGTACTTGTTGGTTTGATCATAGTTAATTTAATCAGTTATTATGGATCAGGAAGCTAAAAGGCTAGATATTGATGTCAGAAGCAGGTTATAACAGATCCAATTTTGGTTTAATACATTTCTGCAGATAGAGTAATGGCATTTGATAAAAAAACCTTTGATGATATTGTACATCCTTTGTTACATGTTTGACAGTGTGTTGACTGTTTGGAGGTTATAATTTGGTACAGTGGGTTGGAAAGGGATAAGATACTAGAAGTAAGTTTACCCCACCCCATAGGGGATAACATCCTCCCTGTTATCCTTTCTTGTCACTAAGGGGTCAACCACAGAGAACATGGCTGATCCTTAATGTCCCCCTCCCCCTAAAGACAGGTTGGGTAGGCTTGCCCTTTTTATTTCTCTTCTCCTGCATATTAGCTCCACCAGGCAACTGAGGTACTAACTGGACTGGGGTCACCTAGGTGGTATTGACGGCTTTATCCATTTACACCAACAGAGCTAGCTATAATTGTCACTTTAAAAGTGTGGTTAATTTTTGACTAAGTGGAAGGAAGTCGCAGATGCTAATCATATAGCTGGAAATGAATGAATGAATGAATAGTTAAACAGTTAAACTCATTACAAATTGTAAACTGAGGTTACTGTGGTTCAACATTATTTAAAAATTATTTAAGTGTATTAAAGTAATTGTAAAACTATGACTACTGTGGTTAAGAATTATTACATCAACTATAGCTTCATGGGTACTTACTAGGCTAAAATCTGTGAGCATCTTAAAAAGTCTAGCTTTGGAATCCCATGGCAATTATTAGCTCTTATATTTTGAAATGCAAATATCCTAAGGTGGGCCAAACAAGTATATGATGGAGTAATTACATGTGGGTCAGTGGTGCTAAATCAGGGGGTGAAGGGGTGAGAGTGAATTTGCCGTTACCTGTCCATTCATCCAAATTATGTTTTAATAGAGTAAAGGAAGTACTCTGCTTTATTTGGAATGAAAGACAGTCCCATAATAGTGGTATTCTCTATGATAATTACCTGTCTCTCCAGTACGTTCTATTAATTTTCAAAAAAAAAGATTTAGGTCCCTTGAGTAGGTGTTTATGACACCACTGAATTTCTGAATGTGTAATAAGTTTGATAGAATAATATCTGTTGAGGTTTTATATGGAGGGGAAAGGTCAACTCTCAATAGCCTGTATGAAGCCATGAAGAGACACAAGGCTTTACAGTGGTCTGCATAGTTCTTATGATTTAGGCCCTTTTTTATTTTTTTTAGTGAGAAAGTATTGTGGTCATCCCAGTTGTAACAAGTGTTTGATAAGTACACACCAAAAGGGGCATTATACTAAATGATCATCCTAATGAGTGCTGAGTAGAGTAGAACAATTAATCCTTGGATCCGGACACCATACCTTTAGATATAAGCTGTGCAATGAAAAAGGATGTCCTTACAATAGTGGACATGTGATAACTGAAGGACAACTCATTTTCTATATAGGTTCCCAGGCCCCTAACTACAGACTCAGTTTTTAGAGGGGTATTGTCAATGTGATAGTTACAAGAGGAGCCATACTTGCCAAAGGATATGATTATACATTTATTGACATTAAGTTTTAGTTCCTGGCTTTGTCACCAACTATTTGTTTTGGAATAGACCCTCTTGTAGAATCCTGGTGTCCTCTGGGTAGTTTACAATAGCACCAAATTAACAGTCATCTGCAAACTTGGTCAACCACAAAACCTTAACATTGGCTTTGACTTCCAAGAAGTGAATGACAAAGAGAAGTGACCCAAAGACTGAGCCCTGAAACATTGCGCTAGTGAAAGGTCTTTGGGAGAAGGTACAACCGCCCACCCTTACTTCGTGGATTCTATTTGTGAGCTGATTTGCTATCCAGTGAGTTACATGGGGGTCACCATTTAGCTGGGATATGGACAGAGGGAAATTATCTGCTCAGCTATTGTTCCCATAGGTAACAGCATTGACAGGTCAGGGCATGAGAATTAACAGATCAATAAGTGGTGGGAAAGATTAATGGCTCTTCTATGGAAGAAAAACATAACAAAAGAAGGTGTTATATATTTCTTTAAACATTTATTTAATTGTTTTAAACTGATTTAAATCCATCTAGGCAGAACTCCTTTACAGTGTGCTCCCAACAGGAAGAGCTACATTTTTTTGTTCTCCCTACCCAACAGTCTGTTCATTCTCAAGTCTGGACCTGTCATAGCTGTTGACCATGGGGCAATGGCTGAGTGGGAGTGATAGGACATCTTCCTTATGGATTGTTATTTTTGTATATGCCTAATCTCCCTTTGCGCATCTCAGGTGTATAATAGACATGACTCAATTCAAGAATACAGCTACCACTTCTAGCATCCTTTCCTCTGCAGGAAGCTGACATTCCTGCATCCCATTCTCCACTATGGAAACTTGTATTGGGATCCATGCCTCTGAGATACACATACCCTCTCCCAGACCCCAGCAGAAGCTACCCATAATGTCTGCTTCTTTCCTATCCTGTTCTGCTGATGCTTCCAGCATCCAGGCTGCTAACTGAAACTGGATTAGTTGACTCACAGTCAAGGCTCTGTCTCATTACAGCGCACAGACGGTCAGACTCCATGAATATTTGATTTTAACACTTACATTGAAACAGTATGATTACAAAGTATGAAACAACATCACACATTCAGATTACAAGGCTTAGTACTGATCACACATTCAGTTCACAAGGCGCAGTACTGATCACACATTCAGTTCACAAGGCACAGTACTGATCACACATTCAGTTCACAAGGTGCAGTACTGATCACACATTCAGTTTACAAGGCACAGTACTGATCACCCATTCAGTTTAGAAGGCGCAGTACTGATCACACATTCATTTCACAAGGCGCAGTACTGATCACACATTCAGTTCACAAGGCACAGTACTGATCACACATTCAGTTCACAAGGTGCAGTACTGATCACCAATTCAGTTCACAAGGTGCAGTACTGATCACACATTCAGTTTACAAGGCACAGTACTGATCACCCATTCAGTTCAGAAGGCGCAGTACTGATCACACATTCAGTTCACAAGGCGCAGTACTGATCACACATTCAGTTCACAAGGCACAGTACTGATCACACATTCAGTTCACAAGGTGCAGTACTGATCACCCATTCAGTTCACAAGGCACAGTTCTGATCACCCATTCAGTTCACAAGGCGCAGTACTGATCATACATTCAGTTCACAAGGCGCAGTGCTGATCACACATTCAGTTTACAAGGCACAGTGCTGAGCTTTATCATGGAAATATATGTCACAAGATGTATATTAAGTAACAGAGGAAGAGCTTCTTATGCTATTTATTCCTTGCATGCAAGATGTAACTTGTAATAAGCCTTACAAGGCCATTGACAAAAAGGCTTTGGCTAGTCATTTTGTGAGTAGAATAAACAGTCCACATTAAACCGCTGGAAGAGTGCTTGTACCAAGATGCCTTCAGGTATTTAGAGGAAGGATGTTGAAAGAGGTGAGAGAAAGTGAGGGATATATAAGGAGTAGACAGTATAAGAAAATTAGAAGGCTATCGTTTCCAAATAAATGTATGGCTCTCAGTGAAATGTAATTATGAACATTAATATACAGTTTTCAAACTGTGTCACTAAAAATGTCTAGAACTTAACCATGTACTGCATATATATATATATATATATATATATATATATATATATATATATATATATATATATATATATGTGTGTGTGTCTGTGCGTGCGTGTGTGTGTGTGTATACATATATATATATATATATATATATATATATATATATATATATATATATAGACACACAAAAATGCATACATATATATATGTGTGCGTGTGTACACACACGCACATATATATCAGCAAAATATGAACTGATATTATTATAATCAGAAAACCTACAGTTTGGAAGCACAGCTGAAGAGCTGAAGGTGTGTGCATTTTAAAAGCAACATTTTGAATTCTGCTTGCATTTGGATAAACATGGTAGTCTTGTAAAATGGTTTTATGCTTTAAAAGTTTTGGATTAAGCTCTGAAGCATAGCAGATAATGACTTATTGTTTTTAACAACTCATTTCAAGAGAAACACTTCATTTGTTGCAAGAGACTTGTGAAAGGTATACCAGAAAGGCAAAATAAGGAGGAAATAATGTAAGCATGGTGATGGCTATTCAAAATCATTCTAGAAACTCCCACAAGATTGCTAGTCACACAAACTAGATCCCCTTATTGGAAGCACCCCTTTTTAAAGTATATGCTATTATATACTTTTTTGTTGTTGTGTCTTTCGGCTTTTCCCGGTTAGGGGTCGTCACAGCGGAACTCTTGTTCTGATCTATTTGTAGACTCCATTGAAAACGAGCTTTTCCTGGTGGGCAGCCCAGACAGGAAAACATAAATAAAATAAAGGAATAATATCAGTCGAATACTAAGATAAATGCAGAGAAATGCATGCAATTAAGCAAATTAATGATGTACATTTATTTAGAAACACAGTATATAAACAGTTTTCCCCATCAGAGTATTTTTAACCAGGAAATCTGCTAACAGTAGAAATAAAAATAAATAAATAATAGAATACACCATTTAACATATATCTGTCCATTGCCAATAAGAAGTTGAGGTGAATTTGTTCTTACAAGCAGCATGCATTACAAAATGGAGGTCAGGGTGATGTTTGTCTTTATATCCAGCATCAGCTAAATATACTCC
This sequence comes from Protopterus annectens, assembly GCF_019279795.1. Classification (NCBI taxonomy): domain Eukaryota; kingdom Metazoa; phylum Chordata; order Ceratodontiformes; family Protopteridae; genus Protopterus; species Protopterus annectens. The sequence continues at coordinate 1,119,910,732 of NC_056733.1, read as the reverse complement.
TCATTTATAACTGACTATCAAATACCACATATGAAAACTGCAGTGAATGAGCAACAGACGTCATATTTGTCACCTTTATTAAACATTTAAAAAGTAACAAAAAACATATATACTACCACGTTAGCAAATATCTTGTTTTAAAATGAAGCAAAGGACATAATAAGACCAGGCATTTTTTTGAACTTACTATGCCTTGCTAAAGTAATCATTTATTTATCAATGAGAGTTGACTTTGCAAAGACTCAGTAACAGTGTTTTCTTTAAAAGTAATTATTTAACTGCTCTGCGGAATTCCAGTTTAATTGTTTTGTTTTTATTTGCTAGCTTAAAAAAATAAATGGAAAGCAGTCACTGAAGGTTACAAAAAATTGTCATGGAATAGACAGGGCTTTCTTGTAAGGACAAATTCCATGTATAATAGTGTTTGAAATTCCTTTAACCTTCCCACATTTAAACTGGAATGCAGTACTGAAAAACTAGTTCAACCACTCTCCGTACCAGTGGTTGCCAGTAATAGTTTAGTATTAGACTGAGGTGAAATAGCCAACAGCCCAGACTCAAAACTCATTGCTCGTATGACTTTTTTTTCAGAGAAGACCCCCTAGTCTTTGTCTTTGCTATCAATAATGGAGTATTTTTACTTTTTCTTGAACCATGCATCGACTACCTCCCTATAACATCTTATTGTAAATAAGGTGATGAAAGATCACTAGGGAGAAAAAGGCATTCAGTAGGACTGACTCATGAACAATTTCTTTCGGAGCTGTTAAAGCTGTCAGAAGGGATGCTTGAACTGGTCGGACTTTTATTAATATTATTTCAGAAAGCTAACAGAAGGCAATCAAGCTTCATGTTAATTCTGCAGCTGAAACAAAGCGTAAGTGTACCTAGGCCCAGGAGGCACTATACTCTGAAACTATTTAAAAATGGTAACACTAGACTGACTTCTCTTTGAATTACTTCAGCGATAACATGAATTAAAATTCAATATTTTAGCTCAAAGACTATTAAAATGCCATTAGTAATAACAAAGTGTTTAACAAAGAATCTGAAAATTCAAGAAAGATCAGAAAGCCCAGAAAATATGTAGAATTCATTAAGAACAATGGTATGTAACATAATGTTTTTCCCTAAGACTGTCACTTTGCAATGATTCTTGTAATCAAACAACACATTTTATATACCAAATTAAATTAAAAAAATCTGCCAGAGTAAGAAAAATTATCTGGGGAAATACATCCGTCATAAGCTTTCTGGCATATTCTCAAAACATAATCTACTTTTTATAGCTATAGGTGCTTCATTTATAGATGCCTGAAACATGAGCATAACAATTTTTATTATTCATGTTGTGATCTTTATCGAGGTACTTTTTGGATTGAGTCCAACCAAAGCAACATATAACATGGTCCCAAGTATTGCCATTAACATGCAATAAGATCTGTTATGTTCTTGTAGATTGCTTTGTATATGTTAACTATTCCTTGCCTGGCTGTAAACATACCAAGGACTTAGGTGTGCTGCTGTTGACTTGTAAGGTTGCCACTTTTTCAAATGTCACAAGTTGTACATTTTTTAAGGAAATGTGAGATTTTTGCAGGGCAACCCATATCCACAACCAGAGCAGAGGCATACAGTACATTTCATTTTATTGTCAAAATGAAAGCTTACTCGTGTAGAGTTAGTGTTGTTTCTAATGTTTTATATGCTATTAAATGTTTGAGATGCAAAGTTAATTGTTTTATGCCACTATTAGGAGAAAGTTAGGAAATAGTTTTGCCCTAAAATTTCAGGGCATTTGCCATGTTTGTTTCTTTTCTCCCCACAAGATGTAAGTGCTCAAATAGATACTGTCCTGCATAAAGAGGGACAGGTGGTAACCCTGTTGATTTGTTGTATCTGAAATGAGTTTGTCGCTGCAACCATTAAATATAGAACACATCCCATTTCTGATGGGCCCTCGCAGAAAATATCTGCTGGGAAACAGTAATTGATATTCTTATTCTCTTCAATTGTTAACTGAGTAAAACAACTAAGTAGGATTATGCAATGTAATGTCACCTCAATTGATATTCAACAACACACACATTGATTAGCCACAGCAGTCAGCATGCTCATTGTCATTCCACCAACAAGAAAAATAAAGTAGGCTGTAGCCAATAAGAACAAAGGATACAGTCTATCATGTTTTCTGCTTTGCTTATCAGAGTAAAGAAATGCAAGTGAGAATGGGGTGAAAGGAACTCTTGTACTACCCAAGACACATAACAAAAAAGTAGCACCTAAAATATTTTAGAAAATTGCTACAAACGAGAATTTGAGTTGTCCTGAGTCTGTAGACATCCTCACATGAACAGTACGATGCATGGTAAAAGTTATATTTGCCATAATGCACTGTACAACCATCTGCATCTTCATTTTACACATATGTGCACTGGGGTCTATATAACTTTGTCGAGCTCTTAAAAGTTCGAACGTCACATGGTCGACACCATATGATCGAATTTTTAAAAGTTTGAACGTTTCAATGGAGATCTCCGTACAGTGCGGAATGGGAAGATTTCCCTTTTTATGCACTGTAGTGCGATCTCGGAGTTGGTATATTTAAAGACCGGGTGGTGTGGGGGGACGCAGCCGCCCCACATGGGGGGGGATGCAGGGTGGCTTGTCCCCCTGCTTAAACCATTCAGGTAAGCTTTTTCCTTTGGTTGATTTATTTTTTATTACAGTTTCAAATTTTTAAAAGTTTGATCATATGGTGTTGACCATATGACATTCGAAATTTTAAAAGTTCGATTATATAATATAGATGCTGTGCACTGCATTATGAAGCTGCCTGTAGCTGTGCAGGGTAACAAAAAATTATAGCAGCAAGAAGTTCAGAGATACAATTACATTATTTAAATTTATAAAATTTAACAACTTTTAATAGCAAAGTTGTATAATGGTAGTAATCCACTCCTGTGTGTAGGTAATGCTGGTTTAGTCATGGCCAGCATGCTAAATTGATCACTCAGGCTGTGCCATCACAATCAAATCACACCACCCATGGCTAAATCCAACATTAACCACACCCATTTGTGGATTATTGCTGGATTAGACTGTTATCATTTCAAAATAATGAAGGTTCTGACAAAATGCAAGTAAGGGAGAGTTCTAAAAAAGAAGCTTCACGGTTGCCAGACAATGAGACTAATCTTGAGATGCACGCTTACATAGATCATTATACTGTATGAGCCAGTACCTCACCTGCAGTAATGGAGGACATTGTAGCCCTGTTGATGAGTCTTTACAGGATGTGAATATTCTTCATGAGAAAATTATAATACCACTGATATATGTTTCAGTTCTTTCAAAGCATGCATAGCAACTGTAAATTTGATACTGTGTAAATATATTACAGTCTGAAGAAATATGTACCTAGCCTTGCTTCTTGACTGCCTGCTCCATTGTCGTCTGCTACTTAATAGTTGCTAAGTTAGATCACTTGATAATTTCCTTAATGAGACTCTAACCTGCTGAATCTTCCCCTTAGGCATGTAACAAACAGCCCTAAAGTCAAACCAAGGTCAAAGGAATTCATGTCTGTAGATTTATAAAAAGAGGGACAGACTTAATTCAAACAGTGACAGTTACAGAAGTACAAAACTCACATGAGAGATGACTGGGGGCATCCTTGGAGACATAGCTCAACTAATCTGCTTGAAATGGCTCTGAAATGTACTTCCATATTGGACTTAAAAGCCAGAAGCAGTAAATGTACAATATATCTTTACCCATAAGCAGATATCATATTGTATTTTTTACAGAAGCAGACATTTTAGTTTAGATGTTAGTCCTTTTCTGACTATTATCTGTCTTTTTAATGTTCAGTTTTCAGTTTCTCATTTAGCCTTCTATAGTCTGCCTATTTACTTGCAAAAGTAATGCTTTAGTTTATTTATTTCAAGTGAAAACATTTACTATTCAACTTTAAATGCTTGTGGCTGATGGTTTATTTGTTGGCTAAATGGTTTATCTGTTTCACATATACCTACAACTGTATGGCTTCTGCCCACTGAAAAAGGGTAACTTCTTCTTCTTTTGGCTGCTCCCGTTAGGGGTCGCCACAGCAGATCAACTGTTTCCATTTCTTCCTGTCCTCTGCATCTTGCTCTGTCACACCAACCACCTGCATGTCCTCTCTCACCACATCCATAAACCTTATCTTAGGCCTTCTTCTTTTCTTGTTTCACCGAGAAAGGGTAACTGCTCAGAGCTAATTCCTATCTCAATATTCAAAGACAGTAAGGTGCGTTCTTGTTTTGCTGATATTGATGCTAGCATACTTCAATGTGTGGGAAGGAGAGGGTTGGTGCTGAAGAGACAGAATTTATCCCCATTCTAAGAGATATTGTGTGTGTGTGTGTGTGTTTGTGTGTGTGTGTGTGTGTGTGTGTGTGTGTGTGTGTGTGTGTGTGTGTGTGTGTGTGTGTGTGTGTGTGTGTGTGTGAGTGTATGCACGCTTGTGTGTGTGTGCATATGTGTGTGTACATGTGCACGTGTATATTTGGGTGCACAAAATAATTCTGCTCGGGTTTCTTGCAATTGATAACGTTGCAGTGAAAGGCAATGAGTTTGGTCTGAGATGGGTGCAATCCTGGGGAAACAGGGAGTGTAACTGATCTGTAGCTCTGCAGTATGGAGCTTATCTGGTTGTGTCAGGTGCTGGCTATTGAACAAGACAGAAGTGCACATTTACCTTAAGTGCTGTCTACTAAATGATACTATTGTTGGTTGTCAGACCCAATATTTTTGTCCCCGTATTACATTAGATATTGAGAGCAGCAGTGCAGGAGAATGTATTAAGGAATAATAATATGTATTAAGGAAGTGAACATCATACCCTCCACACTGCAAAGTTTCTTCTTGGTTTATATAGATATAATATAGACAGATACTGATATATAATATATATGGGTCTACTTCACATGACTGAAAACTCATAATGCTGAATTCCATTTGACTGAGACCACAATACCTAATTTTCAAAATACTGAAAACTCATTTGACTGAGTCTCATTATACTGAAAGCTTATAATGCTGAATTTCAAAATACTGAATTTTAAGCATAGAAGTAATGTGTGTTTCCCTTCACCTGTGACTTACTTGTGATAAAAAAAATTACTGTAACTTAAAGTTCTGACTGTCAGAATACTGATAGGAGAGTAGAAGTAGTATTGTAGTGTTTCTAAATGTTGGTATGTCTTGTTACATTTTTGTGGGAAGTAGCTAAAGTAATATGGTTGATGTTTCATGTGCTCCTGGCAGTAGTGGCAGTGTGTACAGTACTGTAAGGTAAGTAAAAGGTGTATGCCCTTTTCCCCACTGTAGTGTGATCCTGGAGTTAGTGTATATATAGCTGGAGGGTGGGGAGTACAGCCCCCCACCTAGTTTGGTTTTATATCATCTGGTTTCTGATAAGAAGGTAAGTAAGTAGTTTTTAAGTTTTGGAAAGAGTTAGTTGTTGGTGTTGCAAGTGGACATGTCTATGGCTTAAAATTCTGTATTTTGAAATTCGGCATTATAAACGTTCAGTATAATGAGATTCAGTCAAATGAGTTTTCAGTATTTTGAAAGCTAGGTATTGTGGTCTCAGTCAAATGAAATTCAGTATTTTTTCAGTTATGTGAAGTAGATCCAATATACACACACAGACACACACACACACACACACACACACACACACATATATATATATATATATATATATATATATATGTATATATATATATATATATATATATATATATATGTATATATATAAACAACGTAAGAAGACTAGTGCAGTCACTAAGCCATTCAGCATAAAATCAAACTTCATTAAAAGAAATCAGTAAAATAGGCAGGATAAACGCTTTCGGGTTTCTACCTACATATATATATATATATATATATATATATATATATATATATATATATATATAGGTTCACTACATAATCTCGAAATTTTGAAATACTGAATTTCAAAATCTCGAGACCATATAGCTGAAACCCTTAAATACCGAAAGACCAGAAGCTTGAATTTCAAAATCCCAAACACTACACTAAACATACATTACACACATACACATACACACACCATCACCCAAAACACAAACACACAAACTTACACTACATACAAGCACCCCCCACACCCCCCTACTTAAATATTCTAACTCCAAGGTCGCACTACACAGACAAACACATGGAAACACCACCACACGCCTACATTCACCTCGCACACACATCACAGTCACAACACACACTTAAACACACAATGAAGCCCCTAACCAACACACTTAAACATAGATACTTACCTGACCTTCCACCTATCCATTCACATACTGCAACACCAAAAGCGCTACTTCAACATCTCCGAACTTTGGGATTTTGAAATTCATGCTTCTGATCTTTCGGTATTTAGGGGTTTCAGCTATATGGTCTCGAGATTTTGAAATTTGATATTTCAAAATTTCGAGATTATGTAGTGAACCCATATATATATATATATATATATATATATATATATATATATATATATATATATTTGTGCATATCATATGCAGAGGTAGTCATAGATGGGTGCATATCACATGCAGAGATAGCCAAAGATGGGTACATATAAATATCAACATATTTAATGTTGCTTACAAGAAGTTGCAAAATGTATAACTATGCATTCAGTAAATAGTTGTTTATGTATGTAATTTGTTGCCAGGGTCACACTGTAGTTGCTTGTCCCTAAAGTAAACATTTACGCATTACAGGTGACTTCGATGTGAGGAATGTAGCTCACCTGCCTGTTTTATGTTTTATCTGTCTGCACCATGTCCCAGTTGTCCATTGAAAGGTGTCAGTAGTTGCAGCTGCTTGGTATTGTACTACAGTGGGGATGCCTGAATAATTTAATAGATAGCGCTCCTACCTTTCGATTTATACACATACACCTCACATACACCTCTGCGTGGCAGAGCCACAGGTAAGTCTGTTGTGTAGTTCAGATATGTATGAAGTACTATCAAACTGATTTTTACATATCTGTATACCATAGTTAGGGTAGATAATATTTTGAGCATAGTGATGCACCTGTGTTAACATATATAATTCCAGGTGCACACTTCACAGTGTGAAGCAGACCTTTCAACACACGCCGGCTGTGCACCACAAGTGTATGCATTCTGGTCATTATTACTACTACCGCCACTGCCACATTCTGGTCATTATTACTACTACCACCACTGCCATGCTGGCGCAACAGGTAGCACAATTAAATTTCCTGTCTCAAAGACTGTAGGTTATGGGTTCATTTCACACAACGGATGCTTTCCTACCACCCATGTGTAGTAAATAAGGGGGATCCTTGGCTATCACAGTGTAGTTCCTGTGTTCCTGAAGAATATACAACCATTTTGAAGTCATTGCTTTGTTTCCCAAATGCTTGTATATGTGATGTTGTATATACTGCTGCTTATATATAACTGCATGTAATTGTATGTTTTCTATTTTCTCATTCACCCTCTTTGCTATTATCCTTTCTGTGTATTACAGTTTTTTGCTGTTTCTTTTGTTATTTCTCCTGATTTGTTTCCTTTCTTATACAGGTAGATCCATGGCAGCACCTGTGGTCCCAACCAGCCTACAGTCTCCCAACAACTAACACCATCTCAGTCATCCTATGAATCAGCTGCCAGGGTCACCTCACATGTAACATCTGGGAATGTAGAATCTAAAAGACATGAAAGTCCTCCTCTGGTGGGTGTTTCACTAGCAGGGTCTGCTATAGTTCTTACTGGTGGGTTAGCCGGGGGTGAGGATCCTGTGGACCAAAGGAGTGAACTTACTTGGGGGGGGGCACAGATATGGTGAAACAGTACATAGAAGCACATATCAGACAGCTAGTGAGACTGCTTATGTGGTTTACAGACCATCCTTGCCCTGCACTGTCATCAACATCTGAGACAGAGCCCAGTGGTGATGGTGCAAAGAGTGGAGTTTGATCTCCCACTAGATCCTAGGCAGGGAAGCTGGTGCTGCTCCCTATAACCATGCACTTCCTAATCCCAGTGTTCCCATTCCTTTTCTTTGTTCGATAATGTTTGTTGTCCGATCCTCCCATTCACCATTGTCCTCCCTTTTTGTCTGACGTTTCCCTCTCCATAGTGCCCCCCCCAGTGTGTCACCATGTCTCCTGTCTCTCTTGTCTCTCTTCTATGTTTGTTTACCCCTTCTAACACAACTAATCCTCTTATCATCCTTTGACTTCCCTTACTTCCTTTCTCAACTTACCTTTATTTTATGCATACAAAATGGACACCTTTCACACAAAAAGTTACCCTTCTTTGTCCACCTCTGTCCTGCTCAGTCCTTGTAATTTTTCCTTGTATCCTTCCATCTGCTCTCTTCCCCATTATTCATTACATTTTATATAATTCAGTTTCTACCCTTTAATTTGATCAAAGAATAGAAAGCATCACTATAATGTGTCTTTAAGGCTTCCACATGGCTTTGCTTTATTGCCATGTCTGTGCATGCATGATTGAGCTGAGTCGCATTGTCACATTGAGACATGTACATGCACCATGTTCACTGCTGTTCCTGTTCTACTGTGGCTGCAACTCATAGGTTCATAGGTTCATACTAGGCTATCTGCCCTAGGGCATTTATAAGCCTAGCCAGAATGTGTTTGGCTTTCGCCACCCATTTTAAATGAATTTTGCTATGCCCTTTTTCAAGGTTAGTATACTGTGCCCCTGTCTAACAGTGACACAGAAGTGATACCCGGGGTAAACCTACGATCTCCCATCCACTCATCAAGATTCCTCTTGAAGAGAGTCAATGTGGGACTCTGCCTAACCTGGACTGGGATTTTATTCCAGAGTGAAGGGAGCCTCTGAGTTATGAATCTGTCCCTCCAGCATGTCCTATTTATTTCGGTGCTGAGGTTCAACTCTCTTGAGCGTGTAGCTTGATAGGATTTGGATTTTCTGAGGTGCAGCATGTTCATTAATTCCGGGTTGGACATGGCTTTATACGTCAGGCACAGATCGCCTCTGAACAGGCGGTATGCCACTGAGTAGACCTGGAGTTTCTTTAACCGGACAGCATATGGCATCTGTTTGAGCCCTTTGATCCTCTTGGTGAGGTACTTTTGGGGTCTTTCCAGTTGCTGCAGGTGTCTGGTGAGGTACATCCCAAAAGGGGCATTGTACTCAATTATGGGCCTGATGAGGGATGAGTAAAGAGGCACGATGACCTCCCCTGATCTAGATGTGAATCCCTTCATGATTAGGTGGGCTATATAAAATGTTTTTCTAACCACTTTGGCCAGGTGGTTGTCAAATGAGAGATTGCTATCAACTTGGGTCCCCATATGCTGTCATCACAGCCCCTGCTGCAGACTGAAGCAGGGTATTTAATCACTTAGTGGTGTCACACTGCTTTTCCTTGTTGGTAATTCATAATAATCTCTTGGACTTGACTCACCCACTATGTAAACCACAGAGAGCCAGCTGTGGCTGCAGATGTCATGTTTCAGAATCTCAGGGAAAGCTTAAGTTAGATCTGAATAATAATTTTTGTGCATGTTGCAAATAAGCATGCAATGTGGGTACAGAACTGTTTTTTTATTTACATAACGGACAATAAACAGCAGATTTGTGAGAAAGTTGTAACTTGGCTGTCCAAAATGTTTTGTTATAGATACTAAACAATATCCAAAGAGGGGAAGTCTGTGGAAAGTATTTAACGTGTAGAGCAAATACTGTGATAGGAAAAAAGGACTGCTTCTGTTGGGGATTGTTTGCTTTGCTATACTGAGTGTGTAAAAAAAATACAGGGGAAAGAAACATTACTGCTTCAAATGAGCATTCTTCATTTTTTATATATACTAGCTGATTATTGTTCTTATTTTTAAATTTGCATTTATTGCATATTTTTATTGTTTTGTGTTATTTAAAATAATAAAACAAATTCCCTAGCAGGTTTATCAATAAGTGTGGTAGGAACTTATTCACCCATCAGAATTATGCCCAAATCAGGGATGGAAGCTTGGTTCGAAGTGGCAGTTAATGGACAGCAGGGCACCTAATGAATGTGTCATACCAGTCATCTCACGCTGCAGGGTCAGTATTTGAAGATGAGTTCACCTCCCTTGTGTGGTGATAGAACCCACACCTTCCTATCTAAGGGGCTAAGTTACATACACTAAGAGCCTCATTCCAAAAGTCTAGCTCTCAGTGTATGTGACCACTTACACCGAGAGCAGGTTTTTTGGAATCTGGCCCTAAGTCACTGTCATTTTATGTAACCTGTGGTGGGGAAATGCAGGCACATTTTCAAGCCACAACAAAACAAGATGGCAAAACTGTACAACAATACATCTACAGGATAATCTCCTGTTCTGCTTTTGTTGCACTCCGAAGTGTTCACTGCTTTTGAGTTGTTTTATTCAGAACTCATGCCATGTATCTACAATGAACAAATCACTGAAGATATGAATGAAAAGCAATAACCTACCCCCTTTATGCACTAATTTATTCATTTCTCTGATTTGCATTAAATATTAAGTATACAGTTATTAAAGACAATCCAGGAGTAATGGTGCCCTTCGTGAGACATGACATTAATATATCTTTACTTTTATTAAATTACAGCCCTTGAACCATTTAATTTGTATGTTAGTGGAGCTATTGCAGAACTCTTCATTTACGGTCTGTGACTTAAGTGCAGAAAGCTACAGCAGTTAGGTGGTCCATTCCTTTGTGTCCTCCAAACACGTGGCACTTCTGGTTATGCTCTTGCCCTTGTACCACTTTATTTTGTCTACGATAATGAATATTTTTTATTTTTTATTTTGAACCAATCTGATAATACTGTTGCAAACATTTCTTAAATAATGCATTTTTATGTGTGTATTGTTTAGCAGCAGTTCTGCTGCTGAATGCTATGACAATTTAACTGTACATTTAATTTTGTTACAACATTTACTAATTACAGTGAAGGAACATTTTCTACAGGCAAGTGATATGTGCCAAGTCATAAAAATGTTGGCAAAGGAATGTTTAAGGCAATATATTATTAAGATGCAAATATTTTTTGTTGAGAAAGACACACACCCTACTTGAAACTGTACCTAAACATCCAATGTACATCTCTGGTGCCTTGCCTTCAGAATTTTTGGGCCACATCTATTTTTCATTGGTATGTAAGTTACCCAAGCAGATCTTTCTTCGTCAGGTAATAAATACATTGCAGTAACAGGCAATTGCATTCATTTCAGTTGTATACAATGTAGATTCCATGTGTTTGCAAATGCAGTATTCACCACTTAGAAGCAATTAAAAATATTGCCAACACTGGTAAGTTAACTCACACAATGTCAGAAAAGCATTGCAGGTTATTTAATATTCTTTTAGTAACAATGACTGATTTCTACCTATATGATTATGTTTTTATTTGTTGTTTCTTGCTCATGTTTCAGTCTAGCTATGTTGTTATGAAATGTCCTTTCTTTCAAAAATAAACATCAAGATAATGTAATAATAAAGCAATATTCCTTTAAATCTCTAACCAGCGCGATAAAGCCATAACTATTTTCCATATGGCCCTAATTCAAATAGCAGTTTGGGTGCTGGAACAGCTGGTAGGGAGGATGGGAGTAATTGGTCAGTACCAGCCTGCATGGTACTGAAATGACAAGGACTAAGGATCTGGGCTTGATTATCTCCAGCCAGCCACAGTAGCCCTCATAGCATGAGTGTAGAAGAGCACATACACACAAACAAGGAGAGGATGTATGGTACCCAATAGTGCCATGGGTGGTACTGTCAACCATCAGGGTTTAGTTTAGAACTAAACTCTTCATTGCTGGGATGCCAGTAAGGGCAAAAAACAACTTCTCCGGCTGCCTGGATGATTAGCTGCCTGGTCAGATACTTGCCATTGTAAGTCCAGGGGAAAAATGGGCTCAAGACATACTAGGGGAGATATGATGGCCAGCAGGCACAAAAGCAAAAAAAGATACAGGAAAAAAGAGTATAGAAAAAGACAACATTAAATAAAAAGAATCTGTGTGAAATAGCAGGCATCATACATAAAACAAAAATATCTTTGGCTATTACAATCATACGCAGAGTGAAATAAGATTTCCCCGGTCCTGATACTTGTGAGTTATAGCTGGCTGAAATGCAATATCTTGCCACCCCATCCATTCTGTTACAACCAAAATGTTTAGGTAATAAAACATAACAGATGTCTCTGAAAACCAACACATACCTTCAGTCAAGGAGACTACAGCAGCAAAATGCAGGTGTTAGGTACATGCAGATATGGGGGGTGGCAAATGATATGCAGAGATGCATAGTTTGTTATCCCCTTTTCAGATTAGCAGATGGTTGGAGATCTGGTTTGCAGGCCATGCCTATCTATATTGGTCAAAGGAGAGCACAGTTTACAAGAGACAGCCTGAATATCAGTTTCAATCTGCAGAGATCTACATTTGATGGGGAATTAGGCATTGAATATGCCAACAAGTAGTGAATCCAAAAGAAACGAACAGTAAGCACCACAAACAGAGTCCACGAACACTCGTTAAATTCTTTTAATACCCAAATGCATAAAACAGTTAAAACAGTTAAGCGCTTTCACCCAGGAATATCCTGAGCTTCCTCAGAACAAATTTAACATAAAATAAAAGCACTTTTAAACAGTATGACAAACTGCACAACCAATTACATGTTTCATAAGCACACCTCCAAGTTAATCCTTCAGATTCAAATAATAGAATTTGTGTGAATAATATATATATATATGTATATATATATATATATATATAAAATACATATATATATATATATATATATATATATATATATATGAAACTTTGAAATAATATAAAAAACTTGTCATAGAAGTTACAACATTACAAAAGTACAGAAATAAATATGTAGAAAAGTGTTGGAACATGAATATTATATGTTATTCAAACTAGAGAGCTACAAAAGTTCCTAACCTAGTTATAACTGTCAGGAAGTAAGAGAGAAATCACAGTTTAGCCGCCCTCAACCTTAAAACACCATTAATACTAATATTCTCATTTAGACCTGGGTATTTAGCTGCATCTAATTTCATTTGCCAAAAAAAGTTCTTTGTACTTTAATTTGGCCTCCCAGGGTCCACCTCTAAGGTCTTGTGTTACCTGTTTGACTACATAAAATTTGAACTTACTGTTTGCACATTCTTTTGGATGTCTGTATAGAACACTGGTCTCCTTTCCTTGTGTAATGTCATAAGCATGCTCATAAACTAATTTCCTAATGGGTCTCTCTGTCTTACCTATGTAAAATCTGGGACAGTGTTTACAGGTAGCAATGTAAACTACTCCCTTACTACTACAATTATAATGTCCTCTGGCTTTCAAATGTTCTTTCCTAGCTGTCAAAATCAGTTCTTCCTTATCAATCATATAAGAACACTGACCACAAAAAACACATTTATATGCTCCTGTTTTTTATTGGAGTTTTGACTTATTAGTCTGTGTCTTTCAAACATTTCTCTTAAGTTAACATCTCTTCTCCTAATGAATATTGGAATGGGTGGAATAAATGTATTAATATCTGAATTTATTGTCAAGATGTTCCAATAATTCTTGATTATGTTTTCTACTTCTTTTGACAGATTAGAAAATGTATGTATGTAAGCTAACTTAAAAGATCAATCTTTCTCCTTCTTATTATCTACAATAGAACTATCAGAACCTAGATAAGGTTTAAATTTCTCTTTTCTACCTTCCACTGCCTCTACTATCAAGTTTTCAAGAAGGGAATCAGGATAACCTCTCTGTTTGAAAATATCCCTTATCAAATACATTTCTTCCATGAAAACGTCTTCTTTACTGCACATCTTTGGTGCTCTAATCAACTGACCTATAATTATTCCTTTCTTTTAGTAGTGAAGGTGTTGTAGTGCAGGTAAGAGTTTGAGAAGGTATCCTTACGGAATAGTCTAGACTGGAAGCTGTTTGTCTTACGATGTTTATAAATACAAACATCCAAATAGTTATTTTTTTCTTTTGACACAGTGGAATTAAATCTCAAACAAGTACTGCTGTTATTAATATAGTCAAGAAATTCTAATTCAGAACCCTTCCAAAATAAACATATATCATCCAAAAATCTCATATATAGGACTATATACTTGAACCAATCTATCTGAAAAACTTGATGTTTCTCCCAATAATACAAAATTGGGTTTGCATACAAGATGGCACAAGTGGCTCCCATTGCTACAGCTTTCTCCTGTTTATAGTATTCCCCATTAAAATGCAATGCATATAATTGTTCTTCAGGATGGTTTCCATATATTCCATTATCAAATTAACTTGTTCATTCCTCAAATATCTACATTCAATAAGAATTTCTTGGAACCATTCTAGTCCAGTGTCATGTGGAATACTTGGAAATAACTCAAATAGCATCAGTCATCACTAGTATTAATTTTTCATCATATATGTCCCTAGTGACTTTTGTTAAAAAGTCCCAAGAATCTTTAGAAATGTTGTATAAAGAAGTAACAAATTTCTTTAGCCAATGGTTAATGTATACAGCCAAAGGTTCTGTCTTGGAACCTGCCCCAGCAATAATGGGGTGAAATGGAGGTTTCTCAATATTTTTATTTGTTTTAAGGATCCCAAATGCAATAGGAATTTTGGGTTTAGAAACTGTCAAAAATTCATATAATTTCTTGTCAATTGTGCCTTGGAATAAGTGGGCTCTGACAAAAAAATACATTTTTGAATAGGCTATGAAAATTTCATTCCTCAACACTACAACTGTATTTAGTTTCATCATTTAAAATATCAAACATGATTGCTTCGTAGTCAATAGTGTCCATAATCAGCACCCCTCCCTCTTTATCGACCTCCATGTTTCGACAACCCTTTTGTGTTAACATATTAACTAAATCTTGATTTTCCCTAGAGAAATTACTCTTCTTAATTTTCTTAGCTTCAATTTCCTGACCTCACTCTCTACTAATTCCTCAAAAAGCTTGAACACTGGGTTGAGGGGTGGGTTAAATACACTGTTCCTACTAAGATCATTATTCGAAATGTTCTTACCTTTAAAAAAGTAATTCAAGTTGGCCTTACGTAAAAACAACTTTAAATCCATTAAAGTGTCAACTACTCTTAAAGGCCTTGCTGGCACAAATTGAAAACCTTTTGTAAATAACCTAAAATAATCCAAATTTATAACTAAATCTGTGTAGCTGTAAATATTAACATTCCCCAGTCTATGCAAAATGCCAGAGTGTGAAATTTCTATCACAACATATCTTATACTGGTACTCGTACTTAATTCTAGTGGCTATCTCTGTGGAAAAACTGTGTTTGTTGTGTTTGAAAATTAATTCCCCTTCCTCTGCCTCTTATTTGATAGTTGGTGGGGCGTCGGTTGTTGTTCATTCCCTGTTTCTGCACAATTCTTTTGCTTCACTTCAGAGGGGGGGGGGTTCTAAAGGGGCATCAGAGGGCTCAAAATCACCAAAATCAACTTCAGCGTCATCATTATTCACTATTACATTATTTTCATAAGTTTGTGCTTATACATTGCCCCTAGGTGAAAGGTATGCTTTCCCTTCTGTAATCAACCAAATCCCTATTCATTTTCTTAAGTTTTCTGTTAAACACATTATTGCAATGTAAATCCACTTCTTTAAATATATTACAATACTTTGTTTTTTCAACCTCAAACATAAGATCCATTACTATTCTATTGTGTAAACTATTAACTTCGTTAAATATTTTTCTTTTTTCTCCACATAATTACGAACCATTAACTTCATCAACTCAATCCCAAAATTATTGAACAATTCAACCAATTCCTTATGAAAAACACTATTAACTATGACATTATTAGGGTATTTTACAAAATGAAGTCCCTTTGGGACCCTTCTGGTATTAATACATTCATTCAGATAGTCTATTTCCATTTGCAAGTTACTTAATGACAGTAACTTGTTTTTAAATAAACTCAATAAGTCCTCAAATGTCTCATTCATGGGCAGTTCTTTTTCAATAAAATTGAATCTCTTAGCCACCCATGTTTCAAAGTCAAAGTCATTAGCGACGTTATTATTTGTAGGATAATTCCTGAAATCAAATCCGTTAGTCGCTCGTTGTCTAGTGTCATCCATACCCCCAGCTTGCATATCCACACCAGTTCCTGTACTACCTCCTCTAGTCTGCGTCGTTCTTGATTAGCCAAACCCTTGGCCAAAGAATTGTTGCTGATTGCCAGGTATACAGGAGGCACCAGAATTAAAACAAGCTGTTTGTGTAGCAGCTATTTTTGTTACCATGTCCAAGAGTTGCGTGAATTCGCTCCTAGTAACCAGAGTTATCAGGTGTTGAAACATTCTTGTTTTGAGACATAACCAATGCAGGATTGAACTCCATTTTCTCAGTCGTGGTGCTGCAAAAAGACAAAGAATATGCCAACAAGTAGTAAATCCAAAAGAAACAAACAGTAAGCACCACAAACAGACTCCACATACACTTGTTAAATCCTTTTAATACCCAAATGAATAAAACAGTCAAAACAGTTGAAACAGTTAAGGGCTTTCACCCAGGAATCTCCCGAGCTTCCTCAGAACAAATTTAACAAAAATAAAAGCACTTTTAAACAGTATGCCAAATTACACAACCAGTCACATGTTTCATAAGCACACCTCCAAGTTAACCCTTCATATTCAAATAATAGAATTTATGTGAATAATACATAAATAAATATTTTATATATATGAAACTTTGAAATAATATAAAAAACTTGTCATAGAAGTTATAACATTACAAAAGTACAGAAATAAATGTGTGTAAAGGGTTGAACATGAATATTATATGTTATTCAAACTAGAGATCTACAAAAGTTCCTAACCTAGTTATAACTGTCAGGAAGTAAGGGAGGAATCACAATTTAGCCGCCCTCAAACTTAAAACACTGTTAATACTAATAGTGTCGTTTAGACCCAGGTATTTAGCTGCATCTAATTTCATTTGCCAAAAAAGTTCTTTGCACTCTAATTTGACCTCCCAGAGTCTACCTTTAGGGTCTTGTGCTACCTGTTCGACTACATAAAATTTTAACTTACTGTTTCCACATTCTTTTTGATGTCATTATAGAGCACTGGTCTCCTTTCCTTGTGTAATGTCATAAGCATGCTCATAAACTCACTTCCTAATAACTATGGAATAAGACAACATTCTAGACAGAGAGAAATAAAAAGAATCTGTGTGAAATAGCAGGAATCATACATAAAACAAAAATATCTTTGGCTATTACAATCCTACGCAGAGTGAAACTAGATTTCCCTGGTCCTGATACTTGTGAGTTATAGCTGGCTGAAATGCAATATCTTGCCAGCCCATCCATTCAGATACAACCAAAATGTTTAGGTAATAAAACATGCAGATATCTTTGAAAACCAACACATACCTTCAGTCAAGGAGACTACAGCAGCAAAATGCAGGTGTTAGGTACATGCAGATATGGGGGGGGGGGGGGTTGTAAATGATATGCAGAGATGCATAGTTTGTTATCCCATTTTCCGATTAGCAGATGGTTGGAGATCTGGTTTGCAGGCCATGCCTATCTATATGAGGCAAAGGAGAGCACAGTTTACAAGAGACAGCCTGAATATCAGTTTCAATCTGCAGAGATCTACATTTGATGGGGAATTAGGCATTGAAAACCACCAACATATTCATAGTTATGGGAACAGGGTTCCTAAGGTGGCAAGATAGATGTCTCACTAGGAAAACTTGCAGACTAATGATAATACTCCGAGGTCTCTCTTATAACGTAAGGAAGAGATATCATAACAAAAATGGCTGATGGTAAAAATATGATCTCTGACAAATCTGAGGATGTTGCAAAGATGGGAAAGGTAGTGTGGCAGTGTTGGTGCTAGTGATGAGGAAGAGGCTTATCCTTTACTTAAGGTTACTTCTGCCTGATCGGTAAGATTTTGTCCGACCAGTTCTGTTTGAAAGTTTCTGCCTGCAGCAGTCCTCCAGGGGAGTTAATACAAGATCAGGGAACCTAATACTAAAAATAAATAACAATAATAGAAAAAAACAATGTATGTTTGTGATCCAGTTTATTGAATGCTCAACTTGTCAGTATATAGAGTACATGCCTCTACATGTCAAATACTCACTTTGTTGATTTTTGCTATAGTTGACTCACATATAAATAATCACAAACACACACCACACACACACACACACACACACACACACACACACACACACACACACACACACACACACACACACACACACACTTATATGGGCTGTAGGCCACCCTTTGAAAATAAATTTCCTCAAACTCCACCTTTTGAAGCAAAACAAATCGAAAGACAAGAGTTCTAAAAAATGTCACAAATTTATTTTTTTACAGTTTCTTGCAGCGGGAGGGCTAGTCTTCCTGCATCCTGTGCCCCCACTAAATTATATATAGTAACGCTGAGATTACACAGTACTGGGGAAAGGGTACAATCAGGGTTGCCAGATTTCCAACTGGCCAGGTAGGGACTAAAAAAAAAAAAAAAAAAAAAAGGCAGATCTTTCACTGTGTCTGAAGACTAAAAAAAAAAAAAAAAAAAGGTGTTCCACTTCTTTAATGTGGAAACAGAAGTAGCTCTGTTTTGTGCATTAAACACAAGAAGCTCCATGTTTAGCGATTTGTGATCGGCCCGTATGCCGGTATGCGGGCCTATCAAAAAAAAAAAAAAAAAAACAAAGCGGAGGCTGCCCGGGATTTAAACCAGCAGGGTGGGACTCGGGATCAGGCTGCTGATCTCGGGACAGTCCCGCCCAAATAGGGACATCTGGCAACCCTGGGTACAATTACCTTATCCAAGTATTCTACAATCTTACGGAAAACAATGGTCATGCACTCTCCTTTCAATGTGCATTTTATTCAATCACTTTGATCTGAATAATATGCACTCAAAAAAAAGTGTGTTTCAACCACAACACAGGGAACCATATATCTACATCTGTAACTCTATCTATCTATCTATCTATCTATCTATCTATCTATCTATCTATCTATCTATCTATCTATCTATCTATCTATCCCCTGTATTGGACCAAACATACATTTGTTCGAAAATCACATGGGTATGATTTAATGTTGATGGTACAGATGGTTGAACAGTGGATATGTTAATCGCATGGACTGTCAATACAGATAAGTAGGTTACAAGAAGTCTGTTATGCCATTTGAGTCAATAAGTCCATTTCCAGGAAGTCTGTTATGCCATATGTGTGTGTAAGTGAGTTAGGGTTGGGGATGACTGAAGGATGGGTGTTGTGTGTTTGTGTGAAAGTGTATGTATTTTAGTGGAAGGGTTAGGTTAGGGGATAGATGTAGTGGTGTTTGTTTGTGTTTGTGAATGTATGTCTGAGCCTGTCTTGTGTAATGGCAGTGTTACAGGAAGGTTTTAATGACATTAAAGTGTAGGGTTAGGGTCGGGGGAAAGGGTAATATTAGAGTTAAGGTTAGCACCCATTACTAAGGTGGTGCAGGGTGGCTTGAATGTATTTTTTAGGGAAAGCACATGTTCCAGCACAGATGACCAGTATATGGACATAGTCAAATGTTTGATTGCATCAAGAGCAAACACTGCTTGCTGATTGCTAGCACTAGTATTACGACACAGAATTAATTAAAACATTGTATTATTGTTTACATTTGTCTTAACTTCATAAAGCCAGATTGGATTTTTGAAAAAGCCCCCAAGTGGATTCTCTTAGCTAATATAGTTGCATAAATTTTAATATCTAAACATATGAGGGGAAAGGAATGTTAATTCTTAATAAATAAGAGCTTTGAATTCAGTCAGAGAATGAATATTGTCTCATATTGATTTAAATATCAGACTGTTATGTCATGTATCTTAAAGTGATTGTATAATGCAAGCAATAGATACACACACACACACACACACACACACACACACACACACACACACACACACACACACACAAAGAGGTATCAAAGTTATCAGGCCATTAGATCGGGCTCCTTACCTTGTTTGAGGATTAAAACTGCTTTCAAATTTTCATTTTTTCACAAATATATTTATTATTCAAGAAGACAAAAGAAATGCATCCAAACTTTCCTGAAGGGTAAAAGGTTTCATTTAAAATGTCAGCCATTTCTTGTGGTGTTGTGCTTGGTTTAAAGCCTTACAAGAAATCTGTTATGCCATTTGATTGCTTGATTCCTTCTCTAGGTCTAGATCAAGCTTTGCTAGGACCATTCTCCAGAGCCTCCTGGACCCTTCTGCTTCCACCTCCTAAATATAGTTAGCTATGGTAAGTTGAACTTACCATAACAGTAGATGTTTGAATGATCACTGCTGCAGAAGCTGCTCCCCCTCCATCACCTTTGTTTTTTGGTGTGTTTTTTTATGCCAGGGTGTGGACATTTATTTTTTGTTATTTCTAGCATTGTCCTTTCAGGCTAAGCCTCCCTCTCCCTGCTGGCAGGAAAGCTCTGAAGGGCTTTGCACCCAAACTTGTGTTTTAGCCAGCTCAGTTCAAGCTGCCTGACAGTTTGGGTAAGTGGAAGGTACTTTGAAGCTTTGGAAAAAGTCCGACTTTATCCCTGGATACCACAATATAGTTAAAAATATGTGTAATAGGAAATATGGGTAATTTTCTCTTGCTGATAGTAAGTCAGTGAAGCCTGATATTAGAATTTAATTTTTTTTAATCTTTACTTTAAACTTTTTACTGTTCACAAGATACACATTAATGCAAAATGAATATCAATGGCAAAACAATGACGCAATCACACTTAAATGACAGCCCCATCTGGATTTCAGTCAAGTCAGCACCACCCACAACTGTGCAAACTACAATGGTGTGTCCTTATGTAAACAGTCACCCAGTTGTTGTTGTGTCTTTCGGCTTTTCCCGGTTAGGGGTCGCCACAGTAGAACTCCGGTCCGCTAATGATTGGCAGTAGATTTTTATGTGCTGAGTTGCCAGCCCTGAAGCACAACCTTCAACGAAGGTACACCCATTCATGCATGTCTCCACACAGAAGACGCTCTAGCTGAGAATCGAACGGGACAGCATCTTACTGTGAAGCTACAATGCTACCGCAGCGCCACCACCGCGATCAATCACCCAGTCATCTCTCAAAAAATAAATAAATAAATAAAAATAAGAGATATAATGCATCACAGAATACACAGACCTTCACAGCTCCTGGGTGGCTGGTGGCACCCTCACCCCAGGCCATATAACTGGATTTTGACACAGGCTTAGCAGTAGCTTCTAACCTAAACCTCATCTAGTCTAAAACCAGCCCTGCTCAGAGGTGTACCCAGAAGGTCACTGGAGCTTGTGTGGGGAGTTTGGGATGATGTCTTTAACTTGCTTCCTAAACCTTAGAGGTCACTATCTTGTGTTGGGCTGGGGACAGTGTGGTCATTATTTCTTTAACTTTCCCCATAAACTTCGGAAGGGTGCACAGAGGGTCACTAAGGTTGTACAGCAGCAGTACACCTTTTAAAACGAACAAGTTGTAAACATTACTGTATTTTTTTTCCCTCACAATCAAACATCAGATGCATATACAGATGGCTATCTTTTGGGGGAGGGTAAAGAAGCATTCTGTTTATATATGTCAACAGCAAATATATTTTATTTACTTTTTCAAGTTTGTCCAAGTCTGACATCAGAGGGGTACTCAGAAGGTTGCTGTATTTTGCAGGTATGGTGAGAAGGCATGCTATATATACATATGACAGCAACAACTTGAAATATCTGACTGTGGCCATTTGTCCCTTCATTTTCATCCCAGTTTAACTCCAGGCTGGGATACATAGAAAGTGATAACCTTTTTAAAGGTGTGGTAAAGCAGCAGATACTCTTTCCAGAAATAATTTATACATGAGCACAAGCATTTGCCTTCTCTGTTTATGGCACACTGATATTTGGCCAACATTTGAGCATTAAGGCTTGGATACAACTCATTTCTTCTTTAAAAAATAAATAACATTTAATTTATTTTCTAGTGCATGATTTTTGTTCAGGCCATCGTTGATTCAAAAGGTTGGAAAAAGCTCTAAAATGCAACAGAGCTTGTATAACCCCATGGCTTCTGGGTGGCTAGTGGACTCTAGTGGCACTTAGTACCCCAGCTTCCTTTAGTTATTGCAATGTAGTCTTGGTTAATTAGGTCATGTTGAAAGGATTCAGGGAAAATCAAATCTGAAGAGCAGGACTGAATTTCTTCCCTTAATCATGGATTTTGTTTAGGCCATCACTGAAGCAAAAGATTGTTTAAAAATGTAAAATATACCTCAGACCACCTAGTACCCTCCATGGCTTAATTTAGTTGTTTCCTGCACAGTTACCAGAGTACAATTTTGTCTTATTAAAATGTGTTGAATGAATGAATGAATGCAGGAACAAATGAAGAGGAAAACAAACTGAGAAAAGGGAAGAAAAAGTAATCTTGGGGGGCAGTCATCAGTGGGAGGGCACAGTAGAGCCTTTTCACCTAGGGCACCAGTTGAACTAAACCCGGTCGTGGCACATGTCATTGCAAATTCACCACCAGTTTCTCATGTTGGCACATCGCCAAACACCCCTGCTCATAGGTGGGGATATTCTTTAGGTTCAACCCATGGGGCTTCAACTCAGGGTGGCCCAGCAAGGTCCCATAGCTCAACAATATCCATACTATGGGACTAATGCCACCCCAACATGGCTAGCTGATACAGAGCAAGCCTTACAACACTCACACAGTGACACCCCATCCAGTCACTGGAGTATGTAATCCCTAACATCTAATGATTTCTCAGAGTACAGGGCTAATGTGTTCACCTGCTGTATCCCTACTCCACATTGTAGTATTTCAGTCAATTGTCACAGTGTTCCTACCTGTGTAAGTGAGGATGATTGTGTCTTGCACACACTTATCACTCATGTTTTTTATGTTTGATGCACAGTGTGACCAGACCATGTCCTCCCCTGCATAGCCTGACACTTAAAGCATGCATAATATTATTCTGGGTTGTCTATATCATAATCCATAGATTTCTGGAACACACAACAATGCTTTACCAGTGCTGCAATGTACTGCAGCCATCACTGCCTCAGCTATGACTCCATTTGTCCACGGTAATCCCCTGTGCTCCTCCCTACCCTGACACTTCTGCTGCATCAGTTATAGCCTGTGCAAGAATCTTTCTACAATGTTTCTTATTTTCACATGAATCTTGGTGTATGACATTTATGCCATTGTCTCTGGATTGTGAATAGGGGTCATTATCCATACCTCTATGGCTTATATGACATCACCTGCAGTATACAATACTCAAAATTATACGTGACATGCTTCCAGCATGCATGCATGCATGCTAAATGTATGTACTAGCCATTCTGTCTACTGTGTGAGTCTGTGGTAAGCCTCCTGGCAGAAACCATTAGTATAGGTAAGAGGTCAGACATTTAGCAAATGTGTGAATCAAACTGCCCAGACTGTCAGTAATGTTCTGGGCATTACAGACCACCTAATAGTTCAAGGAGTGCTGGCCCTTGCTATTCATGTGTCTCTATCCCTCTGGACCAGATGGGGCCTTAATTGTAAAATCAGTACAATCTATGATGCCCAGGACCTCAGGAAAGCATGTGATCCCACAAATGCATGAATGGTGTTGGTTGTCTCCTCTGGTGTCCTTAGGAACCGGATATGTTCCTCAACATGCTGTAAGATGATATGGAAGACTTAGTATTTGTGAGGCAGAGGCCTGTGATACACGTAACATGTCCCCAATAGGTGGCTGGAGGGTCCCTGTAGTTTGAATGGTCAACACTACACATACTCTAATGTCTATAGGAATGGGCAGACCCCATATGCAAGATACCATATGACAAGGTCCCACAGTATATTTGTGTTGACTCTGAATTTATTCTGCTCCAGCAGGTGTTAACATGGGAGTTATTGCCTGTATTGTACTTTTTTGGAGCAGATGGTCATGATGCAAAATATTGCCAAATACGGTCTCTGATGGCAATTGTCACTGTCATGCCTCACGTCTCCTGTTGTGTAGTTTGTAAATCACAACATTCAAACTGGGTAAGAGTAGACATATAGCTTCACATTTTTATACATCTCTGAATCGCTCTACCATCATAGTCATCTGCATTTGCGTACCGCATGCTGCTCATTTGCATATGATTTCTCAATCGCATATAATTATGCACTCACTTGCATGTGATGCATATTGCCCAGATCCAGTCAACTGGTGTCTTTGAATAAGCTGCATCTGATGCATGATTGCGACCCATGTCACACCCTGTGCATGACTGCTACCCATGTTATATTGAGCTATGCATTCCCAATCCATCTATGAATCCCCCAGTCTAAATAACTAAGCAAAGACTAGACCAAGATCTGAACAACACTTGTTTAATTTATCATGCCATGATCACAAAGATGTCCATGTAACTCCATGACCATTTCTAGTAAGTGGTTATTTCAAAGAGTAACAGAGTAATAGGTACAAGAAATAAGATCTACACCAGAGTTGCACTGGAAAAAATATTAAAAAAAACAGGAAAGTTACAAAACTAGATTAGAACTTAGAGTTACAGCAGAAGTCAACAGGGAGATAGCAGAGGAAACATCTTTGGAATGAAACCAAAAGGAAAGAAATAGCCAGCCAAGCTAGAGTCAACAGGAGAATTGTGTATAATATCTTAAACCTCTTGTGGTGGAGGCCCATGGGACAGATGTAAATGCCCCCTTAAGAACATAACAGTGTTTCAGCTACATGGTTTCTGGAGATTTAATGTATAACACAGTGAAGACTCGAAGACTAGCTTGGCTGCTGTTTTGTTGCACTTTTTATTGAATAATGTGTCTGTGTGACCTTGTTGCCATTCAGTCTGGATGCTATTTGGGATATTTTGCAAGAACCCTAATGTTCATAGACATCAGACTTTATTTTTAGCTCTGTATTTCTAAAGAAAAGATAAACAATCCATTTATGCTGTACTGAGACAGGTTAAAAAAAGTGCTGAACAAACATGTTTATAACTAGTGGGATTTATCTTTTTTGGCCTGAATGTACGTGTGTAGCTGAAACACTGTTATGTCCTTAAGGGATCATTTGCATATATCGCAAAGGCCTCCACTACAGGAGGTTTAAGGTATTATACAGTGAAAATTTTAGCTTGGTTGTGTCTTTCTTACAGTTTTTAATGAATGGTTTGTCAGTATGACCTTTTTACCTTTTGGTTTGGACACTGTCAGTTGTTGTTGTGTCATTCAGCTTTTCCCGGTTAGGGGTCGCCACAGCGGAACTCCGGTCCACTAATGATTGGCAGTAGATTTTTACGTGCCGAGTTGCTAGCCCTGACGCACAACCTTCAATGAAGGTACACCCATTCACGCATGTCTCCACACAGAAAACGCTTTAGCTGAGAATCGAACAGGACAACGTCTTACTGTGAGGCAACAACGCTACCCCAGCACCACCACCGCAGTATGGTTTGGACACTGGTTTGGACACTGTCAGTATAATGGAATTTCTCATCTTCCAGTCTACAGTAAAAATAACAGCCACACATGGCTAAATGAGTGAGCTGAAAGTGACAAAATCCCTGACAGCATAAATGATTACAGCATTTGTTCTTATAATTGTTTCACTTGATTTTTATACTTATAAGAGGCCTGTTAGGCATGTTTGTTTCCTGGATGCCTTTCAAACACAAGGTGATTAAGTGACTTTTTACAAGTTAGTGTGATGTACAAAATGAGGATGTGCAGATCAAGCCCAGGATACCAAGGCACAGTTCATCTGTAGTTGGTTCATTAGCAATCAATAATGTTAGGATTGCTGCATTTAAAAGAGCATTGCAATAGTTAGCTCTTCAGCAAAAGACTGCTGGAGTTGCAATCGGTAACCAGTGCTGATCAAGAATTTTCAGAAAAAAAAAACAGATCAGTAAATGCACTGATTTTTCTTTCCACTATATTTGAATATATTTATATATTACAAGTAAAGACAACAAAGGAAGTTGTTTTATGGAGACTAACCCACTATTTTCCTAGGACAGTCTTGATGTCAGCATTTGGTATAACACCATACAATGTCATGTTGTACCCTCTGACAAACTTGAGGCCCATTACGCATGCTTTTGTTGGCATTCCCTTCAAAATGTCATGCATGTCCTATTTAATGCAGGATTATACCATCTTGCTGCAAATGCATTATCGTGCAAATGCAAATTAAGCCTCACACCGATTTCTAGTTACTTGCAAAAACTGTGGAGTCAGTTGTGTGACATAACAGACACTGCTACAGAAAAGCGACCTCACTCTAGCCATAGAACAGAGGGTCACTACTGAGCAGAAGGTCACACTTTCTTTGTGGAAATTAGAGCACTAGTCCAGTGTCTTCTGCTTTCTAGAAAATGCAGAATTTTTGAGAGGTCATTTAAAGACAGCAAACCTTATCTGAAGCGACAGTCATAATTAACTAGGCATATTTATTGTTTAGTCAGTGTGTTATCCCCCTGGAATATTAAAGATCCTTTACAGAATTTAAACTAATACAAATGAAAATATGGCATAGCAGACATGAACAGAGGCAACAGATTATTTAAATAAAATGACTGTAGAATGATTTTCGTGTATTTTCTATGATGATCAAATTGCTGGAACAAGTATAACCCTTCAGTGATTGTTATTCTTGCCTTTAAAGTGCTTTCCCAAACAAATCTCTCTGCAGTAAATCTGTGCCAATAATCACCATCATTTCAGTTAATTTATAAAGGACAACAATGCATATTTTTGGTTTGCAGTCTATAGTGCTGCTCTTGCCTGGTTTTGAAGTGGATGCAAGGCATTCTTTAACAATGCAACCTGGCCTCCAAATTTTAGCATAAAAAATTGCCTCGTGTTTTTTCAGTTTGTTCACTTTCTTCACTTTTCTGTTTATCTTTTTAATGACACAGATTTTAACATGTAATTCAATTAAGTGGTATGATAATTTCTGGCATTACTAACTATAAAATGCGTGGCACTAAATGTGAGGTTTGTGACTCTTATCAAATGTCAATTTATTTTATTTAATTCCAAATACTCCCTAACTGACAATACCATGCCAGCAAAAGGTCTTCAAAAAGTCCATTTCAGTTAACTTGTTTTCTTGTAGTGCCAGTTCAGAAAGGCAGTACAACAAAACTAAACTATAAACACTGTACTTACAGCAAATGTTTCTCACCATCAGCTTAAATAATAAATAGAGGTATGTAATATGTGATAATTATGACAGGTTTAATATCAGAATAATCTACCAGAGTAGTATGCAAAAGAATAGCTCTCCTTTATTCTTTTATGAAGCAGGAAAAATCATTATGCTGATGAGTTTTTATGAGCAGCAGTTCAGCTAATGCATGTCACACTTGCAGATGCGTTCTTCTTAATAAGGTCTCTGACATCTGAGTATTAAACGACACTTATAAGACAAATAACGGATGGCTGATAAATGGTCTGTAGATCCGGTCTCCAGACGCTGCTGACAAACCCAAAGTAAAGTGGCTTGGTTCCTGTCTTGGAGCTAAAAATGGTACCATACGTTTAAGTCTGTATCCACTAACACAGTCATGCATCAGCATTGGTCGAAAATTGCAGTATTTCATCTTAAGTTTTATTACCCATTTTTGAGAATCTCTGATATTTTCTGAACATAATGGCAATAAAAGAAGGATTTAAAAAGCATTTAACTGTGCCTAAGTTAATCAGTAGTAACCTCAGGGGGAAAGGAAATTTGGTAAAATGTGAATTATAAGTGTCATTAAAACTTACTTTGGACACTCAAGATAACAAATGGCACCATAATTTAGAAATAGCTTTTAACATTGAGAAATATAAGTGGTGTTACGGTCTTCATAAGATGTGCAAAGTAATGGAGCCGAGGACAATTTCATTATGAATTTCTTCATAAAAGTGATCTAGCCATTTACAGGGCTAAGTGAACAAGAGAGAAATTATAGAAATTAAACCTAAGATGTGAGGAATTAATTTTTACAAACTCACTGTTCAGTAGATGGATAGAGTTTTACAAGGAAAATGTCGCCTGGAGACACATGAAGTGCTCTTTGAAACTGGCCATCTGAAACATCAGAGATCATGGAAACTGTATTCATAAATGCTATTTAGCCACATAAACTTTTTTTTTTTTTTTTTTTTTACAGAAATGCATCGTAAGATTCTCTGGGCTGCAATATCTGAAAGATGACATTTCCAGAAGGCAGAATAAAAGAGAACAAGAGCCAGATAGGTCACATAGCAATTTTTTTTAAAATATGGGCTTTGGGAGCTTTATATTACATGGCATTACATAATACAAAGATGGACACAACTTGTCTGTCCATTTGGCTCCTTTGGGTGCATCTAATATGTAAATGCTGCCTCCTTCTACCTTGAGGAGCCCAAATCTTCTTGCTGTTTCAACCCTGCTGGAAGGGCACTGTGGAATCATAGGTTCATAGGTTCATACTAGGCTATCTGCCCTAGGGCATTTATAAGCCTAGCCAGAGTGTGTTTGGCTTTTGCCACCCATTTTAAATTAATTTTGCTATGCCCTTTTTCGAGGTTAGTATACTGTGCCTATGTCTAACAGTGACACAGAAGTGATACCCGGGGTAAACCTATGATCTCCCATCCACTCATTAAGATTCCTCTTGAAGAAAGTCAATGAGGGACTATGCCTAACCTGGACTGGGATTTTATTCCAGAGTGAAGGGAGCCTCTGGGTTATGAATCTGTCCCTCCAGCATGTCCTATTTATTTCAGTGCTGAGGTTCAAGTCTCTCGAGCGCATAGCTCAATGGGATTTGATTTTCTGAGGTGCAGCATGTCCATTAATTCCGGGTTGGACATGGCTTTATACGTCAGGCACAGATCGCCTCTGAGCAGGTGGTATGCCACTGAGTAGAGCTGGAGTTTCTTTAACCGGGCAGCATATGGCATCTGTTTGAGCCATTTGATCCTCTTGGTGAGGTACTTTTGGGGTCTTTCCAGTTGCTGCAGGTGTCTGGTAAGGTACATCTCAAAAGGGGCATTGTACTCAATTATAGGCCTGATGAGGGATGAGTAAAGAGGCACGATGACCTCCCCTGATCTAGATGTGAATCCCTTCATGATTAGGTGGGCTATATAAAATGTTTTTCTAACCACTTTGGCCACGTGGTTGTCAAATGAGAGATTGCTATCAACTTGGTTCCCCAGGTCCCTAATTACTTCTTCTGTACTTAATGGATTACCACCTATGTGGTAATTTGTGGGTACTTTATTTTTGCCAAAGGGGATGACTATACACTTTTTGGCATTTAGCTTGAGGCCATGGCTCTGGCACCAGTTGTCTGTTTCTATGAGGCCCTTTTGGAGGATGCTTGTGTCGGCTGGAGAGTCGATTATGGTACCCAGTTTGCAGTCATCTGGGAACTTGGTCAGCCACAGTCCTTCCGTGTTTGCCTGTACCTCCAAGAAATATATACCGAACAAGAGAGGTCCCAGGACTGAGCCTTGTGGGATGCCACTTGTAACTGGCTTGGAGTCTGACATAACTCCAGCAATTCTAACCATGTGGGTTCTGTCCTTGAGCCAGTTTGCAACCCATCTAGTGACATAGGCATTTATATTTAAGCTGGTGAGCTTATCTATAATGCCCGAGTGGGGTATTGTATCAAAGGCTTTTGCGAGGTCCAGGTAGGCTGTGTGGACCACCTTCCCCTCGTCAATGGCCTTGGTGACTGTTTCAAAGAAATCAACCAGGTTTAAGAGGCAGGATCTGCCCTTAACAAAGCCGAACTGGGTAGGATCCAGTGTCTGTAGGTCCCCAATATCTTTATTTATGAGGTCCATGATGATCCTTTCCATAGCTTTGCAGACCAAGCTAGTCAGGCTTATGGGGCGATAGTTTCCAGGATCCGTTGAGGCACCACCTTTGTGGAGAGGGACCACTGTTGCTGTACGCCACTCTTTGGGTACATATCCTGTAGTAAGGCTGAGATTGAACAGTAGCTTTATGTTTGGGTTTAGCTCTTCTTGGAGTTCATGTAGGATGCAGCCCGGGACACCGTCTGGTCCCATTGATGCTGTGTTTTTCGCTTTGGAGGGGGTGGCTCTTACCTGAGCATCTGAGATGTCAGGGGGGCAGCACTCTGCTGGGATAGATATTCGCCCTTTTGGTGGAGGGGGGGGAGTTTGTGCTGAACCTGTCATCTAGGATGCTGGCAATGTCTGTGGGTTCGGTGTATTTTTTGTCATTTTGGACTAATTCTGAGCATATCTGGGAATTCCCACCCAGGTTCCTAACATAACTAAGAAAGCCTTGTGATTATCCTTAGTGTCCTGTGCAATTTTTCTCTCAAAGCTGGCCTTAGATGATTTTATAGGTGCCCGTAGTTTTTTGCTAATACTGATCAGAGATGCCTTCCCTTTTTGGGATTTTGCTCTATCATGTAGTAGCTTCCTCTTTCTATTGTATAGTTTGTTTATGGCTGGGGTCCACCAGACAGGACATCTGCCTTTGCAGGATTGGGTCTTGGTTTTATTTGGGATTGCATGATCCATGCATTCCTGAAGGTGTTCATAGAATGCGTTTATAAAGGATTCTGCGGTCTGGGCCGTATTTTCCACAGGCCCGGGGGCTTTGAAGGATTCCACCTTGGTTTTGAGGAGTGTGAAATTTGCTTTAGAGAAGTTTTTCACTGTGGTTTTCTGGGCAGGGGGTGGGGTCAGGATGTGAATATCCAGTGAAATTAGTTTATGGTCTGATCTTACCAGTGAGAGATACACTTCTGGTCTGGAGCATAGAGTCCCCATGTTGGTGATGATCAGGTCCAGTATGTTTTCCCCTCTTGTGGGAGTGGTAGCAAGTCATCCTCCACTCAATCAATCTAGTCTAAGGACACACAACTCTCTCAGAGAAAAAAATGCCTTCTGGAATCCAGCTTAAAATGAATACTACCCAACAGCATCTGTTGACCTTTCCTAACAAATTTGTGCTTCTGCTTCAGTTTTGCTCCATCGGTTTTCCTATGTAGCAATCTCTACACCCATAGATCGCTCCACTAGGACCTTTGGCTTATCTTTCTACTTTATGTCCATCTCCAAGATGACCCTTGTAATTTTCTTCATGATGCCTTCTAGTTGTTTCATATTCTTTTCCTTGTGAGGCCTCCAGAGCTGTGCACAGTATTCTAAATATGGTATTGCCAGCATATGACAGAATGAAAGTGTTGCCTCTCCTGTGCCCAGCAAAATACTGGCCAATGCATTGCTGGCTAGCTCTGCAAAAATCTGTACTTATGCCTGATGGTCCATGGCTGGTACTATGATCTCTATTAGGTCCTTCTCAGTCAGTACTCCTCCTAGTTTAGCATCCTTCCCAGAATGATACTCCATACAATCAGAAAATGATTGACTTTAACAATTGGCTTAGTTTCTGCTGTCATTCCAGGGGGATACAGTACCTGACAGCCCGGGAAGATATGGTCAACAGACCACGATGCTTTGCCAGAGATGGCCTGCATCTGTCTCACATGGGCTTCAGGCTTCTGGCAAGGGCTCTTGCCTCCCCTATAGTGCCTTTTTTAGGAAGTGATGAGGTTAAAACTGCCAACATAAAAATTTCAACAAAACACAAATTAAAAGTCATGCTGCTAAACGCTAGGAGTCTAAACATGAAACTGTACTCATTGCAAGCATTCCTAACTCTGGAAAATGCTGACATCTGTGCAGTCACAGAAACCTGGTTCAAAGCTGTGGAGAGCCCCCCAGCCTTACCTGGTTACTCATCCTATCATATATTCAGACCCCAAACTGTGGGCAGTAAATGCAAAGAAGGTGGAGTTTCAATATACATTAAAGACATACACACCTCCAGGCTGGTCAGACAGTATGACGCAAAAGAGGCACTCCAGGTACAGTTAACCATTGACAAGACTCCTATTCAAATTATAGGTATCTACCGGAACCCAAATCTGACTCAAGATGCCCAATCCACCTATTTGGACCTGTTCAAATCTATCAAGATTCAAGTCTTTACCCTGATCATGGGTGACTTTAACTTCCCAAACATAGACTGGAAGAACTATTCATGCCAGAACACAAATGTCCAGAGATTTCTTAGTTTTGTCAATGCAAATGCCTTGGAACAGCTAGTCAATACCACCACAAGGGGTGATAATATCTTGGACTTTGTATTAACCAACATGAGTAACCACTGCAGCATCCCTATAGTATCATCCTCCCTGGTAAGATCCGATCACAAAGCAGTCACTTTCAAAGTCACCATCTCCCCCAATCCCCCTCTAGCTAGGATTAGACATAAAAACTTCTCCAAAGCTGATTACAGCCTCCTGAGGGATAGTATAAACAGCTTCATAGCTCCCTCCCCCTCTGTAGGAACTGGCACCGATATCCAAAACTACACCAAAACACTATACGAGCATTTATATAGATGCATGGAATCAGGAATACCCAACAGGACTTAGTCATCCTCTGCAAGGAAGAGTAAACCTGTCTGGTGGACATCTGCAATAAATAAACTCTATAACAAAAGGAAAAAATTGCTGTCCAAGATCAAGAAGGAGCAGGTGCCCAACTGGAAGCAATGTCTCCTTAGCCTGAACAAGCAAATAAGGGCACTAGTGAAATCCTCCAAAGCAAACTTTGAGTCCAAATTGGGCACATCTACTAGAGACAATCATAAGACCTTCTTTACATATGTCCGCAACCTCAAAGAAAGCACCCAGATCTGTTCAGAACTTGTGGTCAAGGACACCAAATATACAAATGCCATAGATATAGCAAACTTGCTGGCTGACAGATTCATTGAAAACTTTACCCCTCTGTCCCCCCATCAGTAAATCAGGGCATCCCCATTACCTGCCCCCATCCCCTTATATCTAGGGAACAGGTCATTGCTGCTCTCTCAAAGGCAAAAAATACAGCCTCCATGGGACCTGATAACATCCCAGGCTGCATCTTACATGAACTCAGGCAGGAACTTGCAGCACCATTAGGCACCCTATTCAACTAAAGCCTGAGTACTTCATAGGTTCATAGGTTCATACTAGGCTATCTGCCCAAGGGCATTTATAAGCCTAGCCCATAGTTATTTGGCTTTCGCCACCCCTTTAGTTTGAATAAAACTATGCCTATTATTTTGCTGTGACTCTGTCAAGCAGTGACACTGAAGTAATCCCTGGGGTATATCTGCGATCCCCCATCCATTGGTCAAGATTCCTCTTGAACAAGGCCAGCGAGGTGCTCTGCCTCACATGTACCGGGATTTTGTTCCACAGCATAGGGAGTCTCTGGGTGATGAATCTGTCCCTCCAGCATGTTCTATTAATAACCGTGTCAAGGTTTAAGTCTCCCGCCCTTGTGGTTCTGAGGGATCTAGATTTTTGAGGTGAAGCATATTCATCAAATCAGGGTTTGACATGGCCTTATATGTCAGGCACAGGTCACCTCTGAGCAAGCGGTATGAGACTGAATAGAGCTGGAGTTATTTCAGTCGGGCAGCATAAGACATATTTTTGAGACCCTTTATCCTTTTGGTGAGGAACTTTTGGGGCCTTTCCAGCTGCTGCAGGTGTCGGGTCAGATACATTCCGAATGGGGCATTGTACTCAATCATAGGTCTAATGAGTGATGAGTACAGGGGACGATGACCTCCCTTGATCTAGATGTGAATCCCTTCATGATCAGGTGGGCAATGTAGAAGGTTTTCCTAACTACTTTAGCAACATGAGTGTCAAACAAAGGCTACTGTCAACCTGGTTCCCCAGATCCCTGATGACTTCTTCTGTGCTCAGTGGATTGCCACCTATATGGTAGCTAGGGGTAACCTTGTTTTTCCTGAAGGGTATGACTATGCATTTCTTGGCATTTAACTTTAGGCCATGGCTCTGGCACCAGTTATCCGTTTCTGTGAGGCCCTTCTGAAGGATATCTGTGTCAGATGTGTTTTCGACTATGGCGCCCAGTTTGCAGTCATCTGCAAACTTTGTCAGCCATAACCCTCCTGTGTTTGCTTGTACTTCAGAAAAGTAGATGCCGAACAAGAGTGGACCCAGGACTGAGCCCTGTGGGACACCACTTGTGACAGGCTTTGAGTCTGACATGGCTCCAGCAACTCTGACCCTGTGGGTTCTGTCACTTAGCCAGTTTGCAACCCATCTTGTGATGTATGGGTTTACTTTCAAGCTGATGAGTTTTTCGATGATACCTGAGTGGGGTATTGTGTCGAAGGCCTTTGCCAGGTCAAGGTAGGCTGTATGGACTGCCTTTCCTCATCAATGGCCTTGGTGACTGTCTCAAAAAGTCAACCAAGTTTAAAAGGCATGATCTGCCTTTGACAAAGCCAAACTGGGTTGGATCCAAAGTCTGCAAGTTCCTATGTCTTTATTTATGAGTTCCATTATGATCCTCTCCATGGCTTTGCAGATAAGGCTTGTCAAGCTAATGGGATGGTAATTTCCAGGGTCGGTGGAGGCACCGCCCTTGTGAAGTGGGACCACAGTCACCGTGCGCCACTCCTTGGGTACGTATCCTGAGGTGAGGCTAAGATTAAACAGCTGTCCTAACTGCGGGTTTAATTCCTCATTGAGTTCATGGAGCACACAGCCGGGGACACCATCCGGTCCCATGGATGCTGTGTTTTTTGCTTTGGAGAGAGCAGTTCTCACCTGGGCGTTGGAGATGTTTGGGGGCTACAATCCTCTGGTATAGATATCTCTCCTTTTGGGGGGGAGGGGGAGAAGTTTGCACTGAACCTGTCAGCCAGTATGTTGGCAATGTGTGTAGGTTCAGTAATCTTCACATCATTTTGAACTAATTCTGAGCATATCTGGGAGTTTCCTCCCAGGTTTCTAACATAGCTAAAGAAGGCCTTATGATTGTCTTTTGAGTCCTTGGCGATTTTTCTCTCAAAATTTGCCTTGGATGATTTTATGAGAGCTCTTAGTTTTTTACTTATAATCATCAAAGGTGTCTTACCTTTCAAGGATTTTGCTCTATCTTGTAGTAGCTTCCTCCTTTTGTTGTAGAGCTTGTTTATGGCTGGGGTCCACCAGACTGGACGCTTGCCTTTGGTACAAAGAGTCTTAGTTTTGTTTGGGATTGCCTGATCCATGCAGTCCTGTAGGTGCTGGTAGAAGGCATTTGTAAGTGATTCAGAGGTTTGAGTAATGTTTACCACTGGCTCAGGGGCCTTAAAGGAGACCACACTAGTTTTTAGAAGTGTGAAGTTGGCTTTTGAGAAGTTTTTCACTGTGGTCTTTTTTATTTCAGGTGGGGGCGGGATGAGGACCTCCAGCGAGATTAGTTTATGATCTGATCTCACCAGTGAGGGGTATACTTTCGGTGTTGAACATTGTGATCCCATGTTCGTGATGATGAGATCAAGTATGTTTTCTCCTCTTGTGGGGATGGTGACTAGTTGTTCCATGGCATTTGAGTTTATGAACTCCAGGAACCTTTGGGCTAGAGTGTTTGGGCTTGAGTAGTGTTCCCAGTCTATATTAGGGTAGTTGAAGTCACCTAGTATGATGGTGTTTGGAGATACATTTATCCCTCCATTGTTTTCAGGAAGGCCATGTGAGGTTCCTGAGTTTGAGAGGGTGGCCTGTAACATGCTACAAATTGCAGAGCAGTCTTGCCTATGGTTAATTGCACCTGGATGGTCTCCGATGCATCGTGCCTTGCCACCAACCTTGAGGTGTGGGTGTCCTTTATGAATATGGACACCCCCCCCTCCTTGGTGTTGTCCGGATTTTGGGGCCGGAAAGCATGAAATGAGGTGAAACCTGCTAGTGCTGGGGTGCTCTCATGAGCCTTGAACCAGGTTTCTGTCACAGCACAGACATCGATGTTCTCCATACTGAGAAGGGCCTCGAGTGCGTGCATCTTGAGATTGAGACTTCTGGCATTGAGCAGCATTACCCTTAGTTTTTTTTACTTATTTGTGTTCTAGGGTGGTAGGTTTAGAATTTGAGCCTTGCCTAAAAAGGCACTATGGGGGTGGCAAGAGCCTTTGCCAATATCCGGAAGCCTAGGGGTGACAGGTGCAAGCCGTCCCTTGCGAAGCAGTGTGGCTTGTCCAGCATGTCATCCCAGGCAGACAGACATTGGATCCCCTTTGAATGACACCAGAATTTAAGCCAATTATTAAAGCTGATCATCTTATCACTGTATTGTGGCATCATTCTAGGTGAAGGTAGGATACTGCTCAAGGTCAGGGTCATACCTGCCTGGGCTACATAATCAGAGAGCTCCTCAATGTCTCTTTTCATGTAGTCCAAGGAGGTACGTCTCAGGTCTTTGACACCAGCGTGGACAATGACTGAGTCGTACTTGTACCTGCTGTTGAGAGACCTGAGTGCTTGTGTTATGTGGCGGATTCTAGCGCCCGACAGGCAGCTTACTGTGACCTTCTCCTTACTCAGTCTGGTGAGCGGGACATCAGTGTGTCTGACTATGGAGTCACCTATGACAAGTATGTTTGGTGTTGTATTTGGCCTTAAGGGCTGTGACTGCTTTGCACACTGATTTTGTTGTTTATGTGTTGTTTGTGTGGTGTATTGAGTTTGCAGTTGCTTGGGTGTCTGCTTTGGAGGCCTCTGCTGTTTAGGTAAATTTTACTCAGAGCCTCCGAGTATGTCTTAGTGTGTTTATGTGTTTGATTCAGTGGTGTGGTTGAGTTATGTGAGACTGGTATTGTGGTGTGTGTAGTTGCCTTCTCCTCCTGCCTGGTCTTGCCAGTCCTGAGTTGAGAGAGCTCAGCCTCCAGTCTGGCTAAATAGCTGCATCTCTCACAAGTGTTAGTGTTATGTGGGAGGAGGAGAGGGTTGTCCGTGTACATGAGGCAATTGTAACATTGTCTCAGAATTCCCAGATTCACCAAATGGGCAGGAGAGGACGCCAGCATCTGACCCTTCGACATGCTAGAAAGAATTATGAGTTGGTATGAGACAGAAAAGTAGTGGGCTTAGCAGGGAAGTGGGCACTCCTGGGGGTTTGCTAGTGAGAGATTTGTATAATATAGGAGTGCTTGACCTGCAAAGAGAATGCTTATAAGATAAGGGATATGCTTATAAGACAAGTGCTGAGCTTTTTGAGAAGAAAAAGCTATTTGGAACAAGTGCTGCACTTTTTAGTGTAGGTGTAAACTGTTTAGGTTCCTAACAGAGCAGTTCTAAGGGAAAAATTGAAGAACAGACTTTCTGGAGCCAGAAAGAGTTTAACCTTGTTTAACCGGCACTGCCCGATGCTGCTCTAGTGGCAACTCTGCGCTAAATCGCGCTAAAGCAGCTGTATGGAGGATATCCCTTTACACAAAGGTGGAGTGTCCACTGAGCTGGGAAATTATAGACCCATCAGCCTAACTAGCCTGATCTGCAAAGCCATAGAATGGATTATCATGGACCTCATTAACAAAGACATTGGCAACCTCCAAACACTTGATCCCACACAGTTTGGCTTTGTCAAGGGGAAGTTATGTCTGCTAAATTTGGTTGACTTCTTTGAGACAGTCACCAAAGCCATGGACAAGTGGAAGATAGTGCACACCACCTACCTTGACCTGGCCAAGGCCTTTGACACTATTCCCCACTTGGGCATAATAGATAAACTCTCTCAACTAGGCATCAATCCATATGTTACCAGATGGGTAGCAAATTGGCTCACTGATAGAACCCATGTAGTCAAAATAGGGGAAGCCGCCTCGAGCAGTAGACCAATAACAAGTGGAGTACCCCATGGTTTGGTCTTGGGGGCCTCTGTTATTTGGGATATATGTTTCTGAGGTGCAGGCTAAAACCATTGGGCTATGGCTGACCAAGTTTTCAGATGACTGCAAGCTGGGTGCTGTCATCAGTTCCCCTAGTGATGTGGATATCCTCCAAGAGGGTCTCACTCAGACAAATAACTGGTGCCAGAAACATGGCCTCAAGCTGAATACCATAAAATGCATCATCATCCCCTTTGGGGAGAGTGACATCCCCACAAATTATCACATTAATAACAATGTCCTAAGCACTCAATCAGCCGTGAGTGATTTGGGCACCCAGGTTGATAGCAACCTGACTTTTGACCACCATGTTGCTTCGTGGTACAGAAAGCCTTCTACATGGCCCACCTCATAAGTAAGGGTATCTCATCCAGGGACAAGGAGGTCATAACATCCCTGTATTCTTCTCTTATAAGGTCCATTATTGAGTGCTAAGTATCTTTTGGCATGTACCTCGCAAAGCACATGCAGCAGATGGAGAGACCACAGAGGCTCCTCACCAGGAGAATCTAGGGCCTCAAATATTTACCATACACAGATAGGCTAAAAGCCCTATCCCTTTACTCAGTTTCATACAGACTCCTCAGAGGTGACCTCTGTCTGGCATACAAGGTGATCATGGACCCCACCTTGATGAGACTGCTGCATATCCACAAGTCAAGCTCCACTCGAGTAACCTGCACAAGCAGCCTCAACCTGGTCTGTGACATCAACAAGGCTTGCTGACAGGACAGATTTGTGTCCCAGAGACTCCCTCATCTATGGAATAGACTCCATCTCCACATCAAGCAGAGTACCTCTTTACCCCTTTTTAAGCACAACCTGGATAACTGGATGGGAAACAGAAAATATACTCTTGGGATTCCACCCGTGCCCCTGCTGGACTAGGCCATTGGGTGCTGATTTGTCTAAACATGGGTTAAACTCTTGGCTAGGCTTATAAGAGCCTCAGGGCCAATAGCCTAGTAACCTCCTGTGATCCTGTGATCCTATGATCCTTCAATTGTTGTACTCAGAATGTAGAACCACATACATATCTACACTGAACCTTAGTTGGCACCTGTCTCTGATCATGTAGATGACTTCCAACGACATTTTAAGGTTTTTAATGTCATTAAGTACTGTGCCTATAACTTTTCATAGGTTCGTAGGTATATACTAGGCCAAGGATCAACAGGGCCTTTATAAGCCTAGCCACACAACCCAACCCAGTTGTGTCCCTATGTGTCATGGATGTTTATTTGGAGGTGGTATATTAAGAAGTTTCTAAAGGTTATGTGGGGGTGTATTTAAGTTAGTTTGGACATAGTTACTGTCTTCCTCTGTCTATCAAAGACAACAAGGCCAGACTTGGGGTGAATTTCTGATTTCCCATCCATTGCTTAAGGTTACACTTATATAGGGTTAGGGATGGACTCTGCTTCACATGGATGGGTTCCAAAGCATGATGATCCTCTAAAACACATATCTGTCTTACCAACATGTCCTATTTATGCCAAAAACACAATTTAAATGCTTGGATCTAGTGGTTCTGATACTGTTCATTTTGCAGATGTGCAAAAGGTCCATCATAGCCAGGTCTGAGGATGCCTTGAATGCCAGACATAGATCACTTCTCAGTAACCTGCAGGAGACCAAGTATAGAGATAGGGCTTTGAGGTGATCAATATAGGACAATGTGTTTATACCCAGGATTCTTCTGGTGAAGAACGTTTGTGGGCATTCTAACTTTTCCATATGTCTGGTCAGGTGCAGGTTCAAGGGGGCATTATATTCAATGACGGATCTGATAAGGGACTATATTGGACCTGGATGCCATATTCTTACTTATAATTTGGGCAATATAGAATGTCTTTCTTACTAACTTGGCCATATGGTAACTTGGTCAAAGCCCAGATTACTGTCTGTAAATATTCCCAGATCCCTGAGTACGAAGTCAACTCTTAGGGGTGTCTTATTGATGGAGTATTAGCCTGGGTGGTCATTTTCCTAAAAGGCACTATAATGCATTGCTTGGCATTGAATTTTAATCCATGACTTTGACATCAGTCATTTGTGTTAGACCCTCTTGTAAGATGTTTGTGCAGTGGGAGGAAATCTATGATAACTCCCAATCTGTAGTCATCTGTGAACTTGGTAAGCTAAAGGCCCTTGACCTTGGCCTTTACCTCCAAGAAGTAGAGTCCCAAATAGGGATGACACAAGCACAGAGTCTTAAGGTACCTGCTGGTGACTGAAAGGCTCCCTTTTGAAATACTGACACTCAAAATGTCAAGTGCTGACAAGCCAACAAAAAAGAAAAAACACTGAAAAGACAGAAGAGGAGAGAATTTCAAAAATCGCTCTTCTCCTTTAAACTTCTTTTTGCAGGTGGGGCAAGCACCCCCCCTCAAACTTATGTATACCAACTCTGAGAT
The DNA here is from genome assembly GCF_019279795.1 of Protopterus annectens. Taxonomy (NCBI): domain Eukaryota; kingdom Metazoa; phylum Chordata; order Ceratodontiformes; family Protopteridae; genus Protopterus; species Protopterus annectens. Next base: position 1,119,870,395 of record NC_056733.1, on the reverse strand, counting down.
TGTCATATCTCAAAGAAAAGTGAATAATTCGTGAAATGCCATCTTGGACTTTGTATATACAAGTCTGATCTTTCAAATATTCAGTCTCCGTGTTTCAGGATTCGCTTTACTAGGTCCTGCTATTTCAAATGGTTACCTGACTGTTCTCTTAGTGGAGTTGGTCTCACTAATCCTAACTTCCTGGGTCCTGTTATAAGCCAGCAGGCAATCCAGTGAGTTATATAAAGGTTTATGCCCAGTCTGGTGAGTTTGTCAACTATACCCAAATGGTGTATTGTATTGAATGCCTTGGCCAGGTCCAGGTAAGTGGTATGGACCATTTTCCCCTCATTTATTGCCTTGGTGACCTTCTCAAAGAAGTCCACCAGGTTTAGTAGGTATGATTTTCCCTTGACAAAGCCAAACTGGGTTGTGTCCAGTTTTGTGCCTCTGAAGATGGGTTATGCCTGTTACTCACCCTCAAATATATAAAAGGTGAACATGTTGGACAGTGAGTACCCCTACATTGAAACCTGCCTGACCACCACTGGCCAGTTACCTATCTCCTAACAGCATTTTTCTAGTCAGTTATTACCTCTAAGTCCACCATCCCAGGCATTTTTCCACTCAGTTTGTAAGTTTCCATCCTACTCCTAGTTGATTTAGTCAATTAAGTAGTCTTTAATTTGGTGCTGAATCATAAGTCTTACTGAAGTCCATAAAGATCACATCCACAGGCAATCCATTATCCAGCTTTGCTGTTACCTGGTCATAAAATAAAGAGATGCTTACTGCAACTCAACTTAACAGTTAAGCTATGCTAATTGCATTCTTAAAGCTGGGTGCCCTTTAGATGGGCATCAAGTCTTTTTCTTAGGATCATGTCCATCACTTCCCCAGCCACTGATGCCAGGTTAACTGGACTATAACTGCCTGGTCTAGTCATGTTACCTCCCTTGAAAAAAAAGAGAACTACAGCTATTTTCCAGTGATCTAGTACTTCCCTGTGAGTCAGAGATCCGTTATTTCTATGAGTGGTTCTCCCAGAATACTTATTAGGTATTTGAATACTATGACCAGTATCAAATCAGGACCCTGTGCTTTGCTCTACTGCAAGCTGTCCATTTTCTTTTCTGTCTCCTTGCTTCTTATATTTCCACCCCTCCATCTTTCAGCTCTTTCTGCCATGTTGATACCCTTCCATCTTTATTATTTTTTTTCTGAGAATACAGAGGTTTAATTGGGTGTCACCTTAATCCTGTCTGAAATGCACTTGAAACATCCTTTCACTCTCAACTTTAACCCCTAAGGTAGTTTCCTTTCTCTCACTCTCACTCTTTCTCTAGTCTGGCCTTGGCCTTCTCCCTCACATTTAGTTAGCTTCTCTTCTTCAGCTCTAACATTTTTCCAAACATGGCTTTGAGCTCTCTCTTTAGACACTTTAGTCTCTACTTGGGATTTACCTTACTTTAGGGCAAACAGATGGAGCACTGATAAGTCAGTGAGAATACCAGTGATGAAACTGTGGGACCCACTACACAAGATCATTTCAGGATAATGCTTGACCATAAAAAAATCTAACTCTATTATAGTGAAACATTGTTGAAAGGCTTGCTTAAGGGTAAACAGTGTGGTGTACTGTGTATGTGCTGTAGAGGTGAATATGATGATGTCAGTGTGGTGTGTGTGTGTGTGTGTGTGTGTGTGTGTGTGTGTGTGTGTGTGTGTGTGTGTGTGTGTGTGTGTGTGTGTGTGTGTGTGCTTGCGCATTATATGTGTGGTGTGTCATAATGACTACTTGTGCCTTCAAAATTCTCTCGTACAAGTCTTGTCATTTGGACTGTTGGTATCAAGTAAAATGAAATCCTGAATTTGACATTCACCGTCTGTTCTATATCCAGCATAATGGCCTTTAATTGCATGCCAGCAAAGGTTAAAAGCAAAAAACCTTATGGCAGAGAAGCCTTCCCTTGTGTAAAGACATGACCCAACTGACATGAAGGGGATGATCAGAGAAGACCTACTATGCCTTAGGCAAATAACTCTTACAGAATAAATTAGCATTATGCACACTGATCTGTTAGAGCCATTATGCCAAACCTCCCACCCTGATGGCAGAGAGCCTTGTAGAGGTGACAGGTTAAGTTACAAGTGTGCAATATGTCATGCTGAGATTGGCTCAGGTTGAAAATCTAATACATTTTAGGATATTAGGTCCAGGGACACAAAATGAGTTCCTGACAAGGCATACTGAAATTGTGTAAGAGTGCAAGTCTTTTGGCTACAATGTTTAAGATGTTAAAGAATAGAAACAAGGTGTGACACCAACTGTATGGTACATTTGACTTGAGGATGAAAGTTTTTTCATAGTATTGAAGAAAATACAAGTATCCAGTAAGGGTGAAGCTCTGTCTGAAGGCTTGTGTAAGTGAAAAACTTTAGATTCTTAACACAGACAGATGAAGGAAGAAACAGACTTTCCTGGCTGGATGCTGAAAATATTTTGGGGAAAAAGTTTCTTTACAAGAAGCTCCACCACAAAGGACAGAGGAGAACGTCTGTGCAGTAGACCCGTAATGTGGAGATAGTTAGGAAGGTGAGAGTCCTGATGAAGTGAAAAGGTTGTTCTGTAGGGATGTCAGGAAACATTTGATGTAGTTATTAAACCAAAAATTACTTAGTATAATAGCACAGTATGGAAAGAGATACAGGTATGCCGATATTGTTTGTGAGACTAAATCATTTGGCTTTTAAAGGAATATAATGTGACCTACATGTAAAGCTGAACTTATCTCTGTGCAGAAGATTCTGAAGCTAAGTACACAGAATGACAGGAGACGTACCAATTTGTTATCCAGGTATACCAACTAGACACCAATGTTTTTTTACAAAGGCAACTTGTGACACACTTTCAGGTAAAAGTAACTTACTGAGAGTCACACGGTAGATAGATGAAAACTGAAAGAATCAAACCTGACTGCAGTACGAAGCTTGTTAGTAACTCATAACCTTAACTCTGTGCTAAACTGCCATACTGTGTCTTACAGAGAAATGGCTGAGGGCTAAACTCTTAAGTACTACTGAGCATTCCGCTCCCATGGAAAAAGGTATAGTATGTACTTCTTGATGCATATTCTGGCTGTCTTGTGGCCAAGAGCATTTATATCACATACCTCCTGACCTACTCTCGTTGTCTGGGGTCCAAGACCAATGAAGACACATACCACCTGGCTTCTTCTAGCTGACTGGAACCAATAACACTAATGGCATGCACTACCTGACCTACTCTGGTTGGTTGGCGGGCCAAGAGCATTGATGATAAATACCACCTGACTTACTCTTGTTGGCTTGCTGAGACCCAGGAACATCGATGACACACACTACCTGACCTACTCTGGCTGTCTGGGGCCCAAGACCACTGAAGACACATACCACCTGACCTGTTCTGGCTGTCTGGGACCCAATAACATTAATGGCACATGCTGCCTGACCTACTCTGGCAGGTTGGGACCCAAAAGCATTAATGTTGATGGATACCTCTAAAAACTGATAATGTCCATGCCTCATCTTATGCACTGAGATTATATTTGTGACAAGAGTGTTGCTAATGTCACCAACTTATAGGGATAACTTAAAAACAGGTAAAGATGTAATATAGCTAACTTGCAGGAGAAGTTCTTATATAAGTAAACCTCTAAGATTATACAAAGGAGAAATATCACTGACTACCTGATTCTTTAAGCTTAATAAGAACCTATCCTTTGGAGTGTTAACATGTACAAGCTATCATGCTAGGTTTGTTAACAGATCCTGACAGCCTTACATACATAGAATGAGTGCTTCAAGATGATTAAAAAAATGAAGGACGGATGGAAGGACAGACAAAACCAACAAAGTATTCTGAGAACGAACGGAGGCCAGAAGCCTTGTAGAAGATAAAGAATGATGTAGTATGTCAGATGTGCTAAGGCTTGCGATGTACCAAAATATCACATAGAAACAAGACACTGGGTTTCTGCAAAAGGAAGAAAAACAGAGACTTCTAGAAAATTTAAAAACATTTCTAAACATACAGTAAATGAGAGCCTTGCACAGGTGATGGCCACATGCTACAAAAAAGAACACATTTTGTTTAAAATGCCATTTCGGGTGTGGTCAAAATTCCATTACAAGTGAGGGGGGTGTTGAATGATGAGTGGACAATTGATCACCAGTTATTAAGTAAGTTATGATTGCTCTAGTCATGATCTTGTATATTTAGCCATATGCGATCTATACAATTATGTTATGTTGGCAAGGTAAATCGTAATTTGAGAGATCGCATATGGGAACATATGTATAGTATTAGTAAGGGTGACATGAGAAATGCATTATTTAAGCATGTTGTTGATGCAGGAAATCGTCACTCTTTTAAATTTATTGTATTAGAATTGTTTTAGAAAGAGCATTAGGAGAAGATATGTAAAAACTAAAACAGTGTTTAGAGATAAAATGGATGTTGACACTGCAGTTGGACAAAGGAAGAAGTTTAAATGAACATATTCTTTTGAAACCTCTCCTGAGGTCATGTGCTTTAGCCTGGTAATTTTGAAAGCTTTGTGAGTATTTATATGGTTGTTTATAGTGTTTTAGTAGATCTGATGAAGCACCCTGTTCGGTGTGAAAGCACTCTTCTGTTAATAGGAATAAAAGTTTTTTAAAGTTTTTATGAGCTTTGCCATGTTTAACTGGTTCTTCCTTTCATAATGATGCCATCAACTACCATAAGCTCATCCCTGAATGGGAATTACTGCTGTATTTCAGGTGGCAAACTTGTTTGATGTGTTGACCAGCCTTAGTTAATAATATTACTAAGTTTTTGAAGAACTGGGTCTATAGCAGTGTGATTTTTTAACCCATCAAACCTCGATAATAAACTTCTTCTTCTTCTTTTGGCTGCTCCTGTTAGGGATCGCCACAGTGGATCATCTGTTTCCATTTCTTCCTCTCCTCTGCATCTTGCCCTGTCACACCAACCACCTGCATGTCCTCTCTCACCACATCCATAAACCTTATCTTAGTCCTTCCTCTTTTCCTGTTACCTGGCAGCTTCATCCTTAGCATCTTTTTCCCAATATACTCTGCATCCCTCCTCAGCACATGTCCAAACCAATGTAATCTTGCCTCTCTGGCTTTGTCTCCAAACCTTCCAACCTAGGCTGACCCTCTAATATACTTATTCCTAATCCTGTCCACTCTTGTCACACCCAGTGCAAATCTTAACATCTTTAACTCTGCCACGTCCAGCTCTGACTCCTGCCTTTTTGTCAATGCCACTGTCTCCAATCCATATAACATAGCTGGTCTCACTACCCTCTTTAGACCTTCCCTTTCACCCTTACCGGTATGTCACAAATCACTCCTGACACTCTTTTCCACCCACTCCATCCTGCCTGTACTGTCTTCTTCACCTCTCTTCCACACTCACCATTACTCTGAACTGTTGATCCCAAGTATCTAAACTCATCCACCTTCACCACCTCTACTCCCTGCATCCTCACCATTCCTCCATCCTCCCTCTCATTCACACACATATATTCTGTCTTAGTCCTGCTGACCTACATTCCTCTTCTCTCTAGAGCATATCTCCACCTCTCCAGGGTCTTCTCCACCTGTTCCCTACTCTCACTACAGATCACAATGTCATCTGCAAGCATCATAGTCCACGGGGACTCCTGTCTGATCTCCTCTGTCAACCTGTCCATCACCATTGCAAATAAGAAAGGGCTTAGAGCTGATCCTTGGTGTAATCCCACCTCCACCTTAAACGCATCCATCACTCCTACCGAAGACCTCACCACTGTCACACTACCCTTGTACATATCCTGTACCACTCTTACATACTTCTCTGACACTCCCAACTTCCTCATACAATACCACAACTCCTCTCTAGGCACCCTGTCATATGCTTTCTCTAAGTCAACAAAGACACAATGCAACTTCTTGACTTCCATGACTTCAGAATCAACTGTCTCATTTTCTTGTTGTTCTGTCATCTTTCTGGTTACGTGTGACAAGGCATAAGCAAGATACATGTGTTTACCTTTTGTGTAGACAATGGTAAAGCTGTACTTTTGTAGCTTTAACATCATATATTGCAATTTTGCCCGGGCTGTGTGTATCAGCTTGTTCAAAATCATTACTAGTGGCTGGTGATCTGTCGTAATCTAGATTGACCTTCCGTATTGAACTTGGAGCATGCAAACACAACAGCAAGAAGTTCTTTTTCTATTTGGGGAAAGTGCATCTCAGTTTGAGTCATGGTATGGGATGCATATGCAACTGGAATGCCCTCCTGAAGACAAGCTGCATCAAGTCTATACTGAGAGGCATCACAGGTGAGTGTCACAGGCTTGTGGACATCATAGCATCTCAGTGTGGGTGGACTGGCAATTCTATTTTTTAAAGTGTCAAATGCCTCTTGGTGCTGTTCAAAGCAAGACCATTTTATATCCTTACGTGTTAACTCACGCAATGGTGCAGAAAGTTCACTAAGATTTGGGATGAATTCTCCCAAATAATTAATCACACCCAGAAAATGCTGTAAAGATGTAACATCCTCTGAAACTGGCATTTCGTTGATTGCTATAATATTTGATGGATCTGGCTGTAGTCCTGAACTTGTGAACATGTGACCAATGTAGCTGACTTCCTTCAGTTTGAATTTACATTTTAAAGGATTTAGCTTGAGATTAACCTCATGTGCATGATCTAGAACTTTCCTGAGATTTCTGTTATATTCCTTTTCTCCATTGCCTCCAACAATAATGTCATCCAGAATAATGGCACAAGGATATCCAGCAAATATCGGTTCCATGGCATGTTGGAAAACCTCACTAGCGAGACTGATTCCAAATGGCATTATCACAAACCTGAATCTCCCAAATGGTGTGCTGAATGTTGTTAACAAAGAAGATCTGTGATCCAACGAGGTTTGCCAAAAGGAGTTCTTGACATCTAAAACTGAAAAAACAGTTAAATTTGGCATTAGTGCTGCTACCTCCTTATTGTGTGTATTGGATGATGAGGACATTTAAATGCCTTATTTAAGTCTCTAGGATCAATACATATCTGGATGCCATTTGAGCTTTTCTTGTGGGTTGCCACTATGGACGATACCCATTCAGTAGGCTCTGCCACAAGAGTAAAAACACCAAAATTCACCATTCTGTCTAATTCTGCTTTTACTTTACTTTGCATTGCTACCAGGATCTTGCGTGCAGGTCTGACAACTGGGTTTATTTTGTGATTCTGCTTCATGAGATATGTAATTGGGAGTTTACCAATTTCATCTTTGAAGATGTTGATATATTCTTTAAAGATGCGTTGTGAAAAACTATCATTTTTGTTTGCATTTAAATGGTGAACGTTATTGAGCAAAATCAATCCCATTCTTAGGCTGTCTTCTAGGCCTAGTAATGACTGTACATCTCTTCTAACTACATAAAATTGTAAATCATAACTGTCTAACTACATAAAATTGTAAATCATAACTGTTACCTGAAGAATGGCAAGAAAGGACAGCACCACCTGTCTGAATTTCTTCACCACCGTAAGCTACTAGTTTTGGGCTCCTTGTTGAGCCAAGGCTCTCTCCAACTTTAACTTTGCATAAGTTTTTGCTGACATGACTGTTACATTTGGATCCAGTGTCTACTTTAAGCTCTACTGGTATCCCATTAATTTGTATAGTGCAAAATATTTCACTCTTTGCTGACAAGTGGGAATCCACTGCAATGACAGTTTTGCTGACCTCAGAAACACCATCAACATAAAACTTTTCATCACCGTTGTCAGGGTCTGCTACAGTCTCAAATTGATCCACTGTCTGCCTTGGTTAAAATTTATTATGAGTCTGTGTTGATTTGCAGAACTTTTTGAAATGGTTCCATTTATTGCATTTGTGACACTGTTAGTCATAGGCTAAGCATTTTTGTCATTTAGTTTTGTGACTGCCCCCACAATTATGACAATTGATAATGGCAGGTGATGTGGCATAGCTCCTCGGGTTACATTTATAAGAAAGTATTGTCTTAGTTTTTGGTTGCACACTGTCAGCATTTCCAGCAACAGATACAGCAAGCATAGTAGTATGTTTTTCTGTGAGTTCATGTATCTGGCAAATTTCAATAGCTTTGTTCAACGTTAATTCACTATCACGTAGTAGAATTTTTCTCACCATACCATTATTAATGCTACCTGCAAGGTGGTCTTTTATTAAATCATCTTGTACATCACCAAATCTGCCTGTCTTTGCTTTATTTTTTAAGTCAGTAATGTGCTTCCTTAGTTTCACCCGGCTTTTGATTTCTCTTATTGAATTTATGTCTCTCCATCGTTATATTCATCTGGTAGTTACACAGTTCCTGAAATTTAAGTTTTAAACACTCTGGATCTTTGCGCATTTCAGCTTGAGCAATGACATGGTGGTTTTCACTCTCTTCTGCATAAACAGCAGGTGCATATACAAAAGAACATTCTCCCTCGATAGCCTCCAAGCCTGCCAAAGTGAGAAGTATAAATGTTCATGTACATGCGTCTTTATCTGAATGTGCAGCCGCTATAAAAATATCATATTCTTGTGTGAACACTTGACAGTTCACTGTAAAATTTTCATCAAACACCAGTGGTTCGGGTCTATGAAATCCTTCTAACATGCCATTAATGTAAATTCAAGTACCTTTTGCAGTTTAGTTTTCTTGTTTACACTTGGACAAGACTTAGTCACTGTCCCACTTCTGACACCATGTTGAATGATGAGTGGACAAGTGATTGCACGTTATCAGCAGTTTATTGTACACCCAGTGTGGATCCATCTGCATGCACATGTAAGACTTACACATAACTACACTTGCATAATACCACCCCCCACATGCTTCCTTAACTACAGTAGCTGTCAAGGTACAAACAATCACTGTTCTACAAGAGAGAGGTACTGAAACTAAAAGTAGAAAAGGGTCTGTCTTGTACTTTGTGTATGGCTCGGAGTGAACCCTTTAAGAAATTATGCTTTCTTGGACAGAGGAAAACATAGCTGATTGGAATTTTAAGAATGGTTTGTAGACATGAATCATTTTCCAGAAGGTAGATGGGCATGATCCGTATGGAATGCTTACATGGCTAGTACAAGCAGTTTAAGGAACAGTAGCATTCAAATTGAAGGAGCAAGTCAAGTTAGCAACCATAGAAGTCTAATGAATGTTTGATGGCTAGTGTTACAAGCTGAAAACATGATGGCTTAATTCAAGTAAGCCACAATCTCAACACAAAGCCAGGGATAAGATCTAGTTACAGTTCCATAATAGCAAAACCAGCACTACTAAACAAAATTTCCTTGAACTTCGAAATAAAAATTAAAAAAAAATAATTAAAGCTGACAAATCCAACTACTACTGTATCATCCAAACCAAACATCAGAATTATCCACAAAAGTTCTGGGCTGCAGTTAATAACCAATTGCGACTAGGTAAAATTACTACTCTGACTACAAAAATAGCTAACAACTATGAAAATGTGGCTACCCAATTCAACATTTACTTCACCGAATCCATTCAAACTCTAGCTTACAACCAGACTAAGTCCGATCCTACCCCCTGAACCAAACCATAATATACCCCCACATAACCCCACCAGCCACTTTAAGTTAAACCCAGTCCCCATCCATTACATCAAAAAACTACTGAAAAAAATAAAACCAACCACTTTAGCAGCTGACAATCTCCCTGCAGAATATCTACAAATCGCAGCAGAAGCTATCTCCTACCCAGTAGCTATACTCATAAATAGATCAATAACAGAAGCATACAACCCCACTACCTGGAAAATCTCTCACATTTTGCCACTTCACAAAGGTGGTAGCTCTCGTGAACTTACTAACTATCGCCCCATTGCCATTCTTTCACCCCATCTAAAATCCTGGAAAGAGTAGTACATTCCCAACTCATGGAATATCTCCTCCCACACAATCTCCTATCCCATACCCAACATGATTTTAATCCTGCACATAGTACCACAACAGCCCTACTGGCTTTACAAACATAATTAACCTACACAGAAACAACTTCCAATTTGTACCAGCCATATTCATTGACCTGTCAAAGGCATTTGACATGGTCAACCACAGCAAACTCATTAGAGTCCTTTCCTCCCATAACCTCAGCTATACTGCTATTGCCTGGTTTCAAAACTACTTAACAAACCATCAACAAGCAGTCCATTGGCAACAATCCCTCTCACCCCTCCTTTCAGTCACTTTAGGGGTCTCACAAGGCTCCATCCTTGGACCCCTTCTATTCTGTCTCTTTACCAATCATCTTCACTCCACCACTCCCCATGCCAGCGTGATTCAATACGCTGATGACTCCACTTTGATCTACTCAGCCTCTTCCCTCAACGAACTTCAAACCATTACCCAAGACGCCTTCTTATCTGTAGAAACCTGGTTAACCAACTCCAGGCTTATACTAAATCCCAGCAAAACAATTCTTCTGCTCTTCTACACCTCTAGGAACACCTCTCCTCCCTGCAACTTTCCACATCTTCTCTAAAAATAAAACCATGATCACTCCAGCTACCCACACCAAACTGCTTGGCATTGTAATAGACAAAAACCTGAAATTCGATCTCCATATAGGCCAAACCATCAAAAAAGTTCACAAGAAACTTGGCCTCCTATATACGTAAAATAACCAATTTCTAACGAGTACTACAAAAATTATAATTGCCAGGACACACCTTCTATCAACACTCTTGTATGCATCCCCAGTCTTAACAAACCTCCATAAAACAGACCTTGCCAAACTTAAAGCTTGTTACAATAAAATCTCCAAATTTGCCACCAACTCTCCTTACAAGTCACGTCATTGTTTATCACTAAAACAGCTCGATTGGCTTGAACTCCCTTAGCTCCTACACTTCAATCAACTAACCTTAACTCATAAAATTCTCCACCACCCTGAAAAGACCCCAGCCCTCAAAGGCATCATTCAACCTTACTCTGCTTCGAGAAATGTTTCCTTCAAGTTGCTAAAACAAAACACTCGGTAGGTGAATCCCTTTCCTCCAACTATACTTTCAAGCTTTAGAACTGCCTACCAAACTCACTAGTGACCATTCCCTCAACAGTACACTTTAAAAAGCTCATAAAAACCCATCTTGCAAACTCCTAGCTCTGTTCCTGCAGCTCCCCAGGACAGTCCATTTCCCTGTCCCACTCTACTCTTTAACCCCCCTTCTAACCCTCCTTGCCTAACTGTATAGGACTAGTTCTATAAGCATTCACTTGACTGCTCATAACTCCTTGTCACTAGTTATGATTATCACCACAAATGTCAAACTGGATGTCTCCCTATTTTTAAATGTTGTCTTTGTTTAATCTTCAGTACTTTGAAAGGAACTACAAATTCTCTCAATGTATTATATGTACAGTGTCACTATATTTCCTACTGTTTTATTGTTATGATGTACTTTACTATGTTACTTTATTACACTGGAACTTTTGTCCCCTGGCCTCCACTGAAAAAGGACATATGTCCAGCTGGACCTTCCTGGGAAATAAATGTAAAATAAAATAATATAAATAATAAATAAGTAACTGCAGACTTATTAATGCTTAAAACTGGAACCAGGGAGAAGCCTGCAATAAATGCACCAGAAAAGGAAGTGCCTGGCGTGCAATGAAATACTAGAATGCACATGGAAAACTCTAAACATTAAAGATCACTGACTGCTAGTTTTTTTTTTTTTTTCAAAGTATGGGTATACCCTAGTCAGATCTTTTAGAACAACAAGAATTAACAGCTGATGTCATTCAGTTAATTGGGAGGTTTAAAAAAATGGTGAACTTTGATTTGTTGGACTCTGTCCTTGAGGGTTTTGGAAATAAGAAATAAAGATGTCAAAGAAACTGGGTCAACCAGCTGAAACTACATGCTACTCATTCCAGCCTATAAACTGTAAATAAAAATTATTAGTTGAACAAAGTGTAGCCTACGAAGCTAGTAACTGATACAGCGTTTTTTACTACTTTTGTCAACCATAACTGTTATTTTTATATTTTTCTTCTCAGCACAGAAGAAAAATGAAGTAGACCATAAATTTTATTTCATTCCTTTTATTTCTTCCAACACTTCAGTACCATTGTTTACTGCCCTCAAAGAAATTAACACTTTTCTCACAACTCTATCAACTTTTGTTTTCAACAACTATTGCTTAACAATGTTATTTACAGTATTTAAAGGCGTGCATGCATACAGAATTATTAAATATGGCTATGCTTCATTTGCTCTAAAGTACATTTCATTGAAAAAAAAAAAACAGTTGCACATTTGACCATAGTCAGTTGATAAAAAAACACATTTCATCAAAACCACAAATGATTGAATTTCATTTGACTGAAAACTGTGTAAGCCTGTAGAAAATGACTGTTGGTGCAATTTCGGACCATAAGAATTACAATGCAAATCAGTATTTTTTCCTTGATAACGCCCACTGTTATATTGTACTTCCATGTCTGGAAGTCTGTGTACGTGCACCAGCAGGGATTCAATGTATCAGCCGAAAGAAAATCAACATAAACTCATGGGTTCATAGGTGATTACTAGGCTAATGGTAGCAAGAGCCTTTACAAGCCTAGCTAATAATACCCAGAATATGACATATTATATTTTTATTCCCCAGATATGGGGTGAGGTAGTATCAGGGTAGTGGGTCTTTGGGTGTTGGATCATTTTTACAAACTGCATCTGTCCATAAGGGACATGGGCAGTACCCCAGCTGTGAAATTATGGTTCTCCATCCATTTATCCAAACTCTTTTTGAAGATAGTGAGGGATGGGCTTTGTTTTACAAAGAAGGGAAGTTTATTCCATAGACAAAGTAGCCTTTGGGATATGAATATGTCTCTCCCACAAGTTCTGTTAGAGTCACAAATAAGGTTCAGGTCCATGGAATGCATAACTCCTGTATAGCTTTTCTTGTGAATATGTAACAATTTCATCAGGGCTAGATCAGAGAATGTCTTGCAAGTCAAGCATAAGTCACCTCTTAATAAACAATATGAGATGGAGTAAAGGGGTAGGGCCTTTAGTCAGTCTGCATAAAACATGTGTCTTGCTCTTTGTAATTTTTTAGTGAGAAACCTCTGTGGCCACTCCATTTGGTGTAGGTGCCTGGTTAGGTACATGTAGGCAGGAGCATTGTACTCGATTATGGGTCTGATGAGGGCCCAGTACAATGACACTAATACTTCCTTTGGTCTTGATACCATGCCTTTACTTATAAGTTGAGCCACACAGAAGGATTTCCTTACCACCGTATCTACCTGGTGGTCAAAGTTTAGGTTACTATATATCTGTGTTCCTAGGTCCTTCACCACTGGGTCTACGTTTTGGCGTGTGCTAACAATGTTATAATTTGCAGGGATATCTGATTTACCAAACGGTATGATTATGCATTTTTAGCATTTAGTCTCAGACCACGGTTTTGGCACCAGATGTTTGTCATTTTTGGGCCTGTTTGTAGGATGTCAGCATCATTTGGAGATTCAATGATTGCTCAAAACTTACAGTCATCAGTGAACTTGGTGAGCCAGAGAGGCCCCCAACAGTGGCCTTCACTTCAGAGAAGTATATACCAAACATGAAGGGTCCCAACACTGAGCCCTGTGGGACACCACTAGTAACAGGTTTCTTATTGGAAGTGGATTTGCCTATCAGGACAACATGTGCCCTGCCAGTGATCCAGTTTGCTGTCCACCTGATTATGTATGGCTTTATGTCTAATGCAATACGCTTATCTATGATCCCTGAGTGGGGGGTTGTGTCGAAAGCTTTGGCCAGGTCTAAATAAGTGGTGTGTACCATTTTTACACTCATCCATGGCCCTGGTAACTTTTTTCAAAGAAATCCACCAGACTGAGTAGGCAAGGCAAGACCACCCTTTGACAAAGTCAAATTGGGTATAGACCAGTGTTTGGAGATTTCCTATGTCTTTATTTATCAAGTCCATGGTAATTCTCTCCATGGCCTTGCAAATAAGATTGGTCAAGCTTATGGGTCTGTAGTTCCACGAATCAGTTATGCTCCCCCTTGTGCAGAGGGGCAACTGTTGAAGTCCTCCATTTTTCTGGGACAAAGCCTGTCCAGAGGTTGTGGTTGCAGAGGGTTTCTAGTGGCCCTGACAGGTCCTGTTTTAATCTATTTAAGAAGCATCCTAGAATGATGTCAGGAGCTACTGAGGCTGTGTTTTTGGCTTTAGCTAGCCCAGTAAAGACCTGTTCCCTCATAATGACTGGTAGGGGAATGGTAGCAGATATTTCTTTGAGTGCAGTAGGATGTGATGGAGAGAAGAAGTTTGAACTGAACTTGTCAGCCAGCGGGCTTGCTATAGTTCCAGGATGAGTGTAAATGTTGCCATTCATGATTAACTCAGCACATTGCTGAGGATTTCCCCCGAGGTTACAAACATAATTGAAAAAAGCCTTATGGTTATCTTTCACCTGGGAGACCATCTTTGCTTTGGCAGATTTGATCAGCTCTCTAATTTGTTTGTTTAGCTGGTAAATGTCTTTTTGCATTGTTTTGTCTGTTCCTTCTTGGCTTTGGAGAGGGTTTTTTTCCTTTTGTTGAATAGCCTATTTATGGTAAGTGTCCACCAGGGTGAATAATTTTTGCCAGTAATCATAGGTTTGACTCGGACAGGTACTGCCTCCTGTATGCAGCTATGAATGTGGCTGTACAGTGCTTTTGTGTACAGCACAGAGTAGGCCTCAGTGTCATCTGAGTATGGAGGGGCTTGGAGGTTTAATAAGCTGTCACTTAGTCTGAGGTAATTGGTCTTAGCAAAGTTCCTAACAGGTTTAGAGTTTGATGGGAGTTCTAGGTTAGTTTTAATATTAAAAGAGATCATTTTGTGGTCAGATCTTACCAGGCAGGAGTTAATACATGGGACTGAGCAGCATTCCCCCCATGTCCATGAATACTAGGTCTAGGATATTTGTACCTCTATTTGGGGAGCTAACTAGTTGTTCCAGGGTGTTTCCATTGAAGAAGTCTAAAAACCTCTGAGCAAGTGAATTATGGGTTGTATAAGTCACCCAGTTTATGGAGGGGTAGTTGAAGTCACCAATAACTATGGTGTTAGGCTAAATGTTTAGAGATTCTAGTAGGTTTAGGTAGGAGGTGTGGTTTTTCAGACTCATGTTAGGAGATCTGTAACTAACAAGGATATGATAGGGGTCACGCTACTGGTTAGTTGGGAATGGAGCAACTCAAGCAAGTCATGTTGTTGTACCAGTCTAGCAGTGTACTTGTCTTTTATGAACAATAAAACACCTCCTCCCTTTGTTTTATACTGAGCTGAGGGAGATCAAAATGTATGAAAGGCATTGTAGCCTTTGCTAGCCAAGGTGCTCTCCATGGTTCTGAACCATGTTTCCGTGACTGAATATATGTCTGCATTCTCTAGGGTGAGGAGTGCTTCCAGGGAGTGCAGTTTTTTATTTAAATTCCTAGCATTGAGCAGCAGTACCTTTAGGTGGTCATGAGAGATTTTGTTATGTTGAAAGGTTTAATAACTTTGCATGGTCTAAAAAAGGCAATATGGAGATAAAGTTCTTGCCAGTATCTAGATGCCAAGTGGTGATGTGCAAACCATCTCTGGAAAAGCATCATAGTTGTTGATTATATAACCTCAGGCTGACAGATATTGGATCCCCTTTTTGTGACACCAGAAATTAAGCTAATTGTAGAAGTCAATTATTTTTACTGGTACTGTGGCATCATAATTGGTGAAGGTAGGATGCTACTCAAGGTTAGATTCATACACACCTGGGACACATATTCAGAGAGCTCCATCTTGTCTCCCTTCATATAGTCCAGTGAAGTACATTTTAAGTCATTTATGCCCACATGGACTATGACTACATCATACTGGTACTTGTAGTTTAAAGATCTAAGTGCATGTGTGATCTGGTGGATCCTGGCTCCAGACAGACAGCTCTCTGTGATCTTCCATGTGTGATCTGGTGGATCCTGGCTGCAGACAGACAGATCACTGTGATCTTCCATGTGTGATCTGGTGGATCCTGGCTCCAGACAGACAGTTCACTGTGATCTTCCCCTTGTTTAGCCTGGTAAGGGGGTAAGGGGGACATCAGTATGTCTTACAATGGAATCCCCATTAACTAGAATGTTTGGCTGTTTGGTGTGTTGCCTTATGGGTGTGGAAGTGGGGCTACTAGGATTTTCATATTTATGTATTGTGTGAGGCACTGTTTTTTTTGAGTGGGCCACTGAAAGATGCTTTTAGAAGGTCTTGGAGGTTTGGGTACATTACAGGTGAGTACCTCTGCACATTTATGTATTTGTTCCTTAGTGTTGTTAGTGAATGTTTTGGGTGTAATGCTGACAACCTGATTTCCATTTTTTGTACATGTATATGAGAGCTTTGCCTTCAATGAGACTGTGTATCTACATCTCTCACAGACTGTGTTTGTCTGTTGTAAAATTAAATGGTTGTCAGTGAATATGAGGCAGTTACTACACTGCCCCCAGGATGCCCATATCCATCAGGGCAGAACCAGAGATGACAGGGTAGCTCCTATCCATTATACCACATCCTTAGTAGTTGGGAAGGAGTAGGGGAGAGTCACTTAAAGGTCTAAGTGAGAGTGTTTCGCAGTATACTAAATGGTGACCTGCAGTGATGCTGCCCCCTGTGCAAAACTGGCAGCTCTTAGAGCAGCTATGAACAGTGGGTGACTATGGACAGCATTTCCTATAAAGGATTTTAAACTGGAGAGGTTTGTGTCTATGCAAGACATGGCTAACCACATTTGCACAGCGAGGCTGTCATATCAGCAGACCATTTGAATTACAAATGTATCCTTTTCTGTTGCTGACAGAAAAACTGTTGCATTACTTGGTAACTTCTTATATAGCATGTGGAATAAGAAGAACTAATGAATAAAATTATAATTTTAATAACTATTATAGAAATAACACTGTGTAGCTGTATAGGATGTGATCAGGACACAAACTGCTAATAAGTTTTATTACATATGGGTTTGGTTCTCTCAATCTTCACTGGCATACTGAGTGATTCTGAACACATCATTTAACTAATCAATGACCCAGGTCACTCCGAAAAGAAGCCCTCCCTTTATAGATAACAGGATGCCTGCTGCTTTTTGTCTCATGTTTTACTGACAGCATCAGCTGCAATCACTACTTTCCACCACGTAGCCCTGACTTACACCACTCGGATCACCTCCCCTCAGAGCTCTGGTTCCTCTACTTCACTGCCACCCCCCCCCCCCGTCCATGTCCTCCCACTATTATTTTCTGCTCTCTCCCACACATAGTGTACCTCCAGTTTTTCCATTCTCTGTAAGCTTATCTCCTTACATTTTACCACGACACCCTAAACTCCTTCTTCCTTCCTCCGATTTCCTCTCCCTCTTGCCTCCTTTCCACATCTACCTCTGATCTTGTTTTCTCTGCCTTACTGCTTCATTGTAGCCTCCTCGCCACTTCCCTTTATATTACTCCAACTTCAGCTTTATATATTCCTGCATCCTCTTATTTCATTGCCCCTATCTAGTCCACTTCCTCTCTCATTTTGTACTCTTTAACAGCCAACACCTACTTTACGAATCTGTCACTCTTCTGTTTCGCTTGCTCTAAAAATATTAGGGACCATAGTTACTCATCTCTCTTCAAATAAGCCCCCCTCCCACAGACCACACTAGACTTCATGGTTTGCATTAGGCTCATTTGTTCTTTACAGATGATACTAGTAAGGCTTATGAGTCTGTAGTTACCCAGATCTGTTTTGGAGCCTTCCTTATGTAGTGACAGCACTATAGCAGTTTTTCGAATGGCTGGTATGTAACCATTGGAGAGGCTAAAATTGAACAGGGTCAAAAAACTCCTAGCAAAAGTTCTTTGGTACTTACTAGGAGACAACAAGGTATGTTGTCTGGACCCCTGGAAGCAGCATTCTTAGAGTTCAGAAATACAGATGGGACTTAGTCAAGGAAGATTTCAGGGGGGGGGGGGGTTGAGGCCTGCTGGGAAATGGAGGGAAGTGAGAGATGAGTCATCAGAATGAATATGTAGTTCCATTAATTACTGCTTGAAAGTGAAACAAACCACTTCCTACAAATGTAATAAGCAATTTTCTACAGTTATTGTACTACCCACAACCCACAAAGTGCTTTGTTGCTTCAGTCCTGATATTGACATTCGTGTCTGAATGCAGGTACTGCGATAAATTCCCATATCAGCAACTGCTGTCTGCACCTCATTACACATTCTGTCGGGGGCAGCTGTTCCCTTTGTCCCATCCTATCTGCACTTCTGTTTGCAGTCATTGTCAAATGTAGTTAGCCATATGTCTAGGTAGTGGTCTGAAGATGCAACAAATAGATTTGAACAGGAGAGGGTCCCAGTACTGAATGCTTCAGAATGCCACTAGTCATGTCTTTGCTTTTTGATTTGGCACCTGCCACTTTATCTATGTGGGATCTATCTGTCAGGCAGTTTGCTATCTATCTTACCACATAATGGCTTACATTTAAGCCTTTCAATTTATTTACAATTGCAGCATGAAGAATAGGCATTGGCCAGATCCAGATATTCTGTATGAACTGCATGGCTATTATGTACACCTTCCAGTGACTCTCTCAAAGTTTACTAAATTAAGTAGACATGATCGCCTTCTGATAAAAAAAAAAAAAAACATATTCTACTCATTCTACAGCGATATGACTTTTTCTGTTGGAGTGCATGATATATAATATGTTTTGTGGCTTTGCAAATTAGGCTTGTTAGGTTGATGGTTCTGTAGCACCCAGGATCTGAGGTGGGGTCCTTTTTGTGATATAGCATAATGATACCCATTTTGCATACCTCATGAACATGCCTTATAGCTATGTTTTACATTGACTAGTTTTAGGGGGGTTCAGAGTGGACATGCTTGGTGATGTTGATTAAACAACCTGTATGTTGTCAGGGCCTATAGAAGTGATGCAGGGATGCAGTTAGAATCAGGGGCAGCTTGTGCTATAGGACTGCAGCCCCCCACCTGTAAAATGAATAAAAATAAACTGTAGAACATACAAAATAAAATTAAAAAATATTTCTCTAGTCCCGGACTCCGCGCATGCGTGCTTAGTTCCTGACTGCTGTGTTAGGCAGACCAGAACTCTACCCACGCATGTGTGCTATTCCTGAACTCCAGACTGCTCTGTTAGGCAGTCCGGATAGGGAAGGCAGGAAACTCCACCCTTCCAGCCCAGAGGTCTGTGTGGTGATGACCGGAAGGTCACCGGACTGTGTCTGGAGGCTCCAGCCTACTCACATTGACCCAACAGCAGGAGCCTCTCATGGGACAGCATGCATGCGGACCATTATGGAGGACAGACAGAGACAGGTGATCAGGCTGCAGGATAGAGTACAAGATCACTACGGGCCATTATGGAGGACAGAGACAGGATGTGTGTGTGTTCTCATGTTTTTCATTAAGGTCACTCAGAGTTTCACACATATGCTATCTTTTCAATATGATATGCTTGATAAGGCAAGAAAGACAGTACAGAAACAATTTAATGGTGAAGAAAGGAGGGCCTCCAGGTCGATGTAGTAGGCAACTGCATGGTATCCTGTGTCACCTTTACTAATAGACTGTAGTCCCACTGAAATTCATATGGGATGTCTGCAGGAGAAGCAGTGTGTGTGTGTGTGTGTGTGTGTGTGTGTGTGTGTGTGTGTGTGTGTGTGTGTGTGTGTGTGTGTGTGTGTGTGTGTGTGTGTGTGTGTGTGTGTGTGTGTGTGTGTGAAATGCCCCAGTTGCTACATGGTGGTGGGTAGAGAATAAGGATTGAACCCTGTACCTTGGGCCCAAGTGACAACAGCCTGAATTCCCTACCCACCACCATTCGTAAAACATTTGCAGATTTTTGCCTCATATTTGTTCTGTTCCTCATAACATCTGTGGTTTCTGTATTTTTGTTACTTAACACAGCCAGTAGTGCAATGGTGCAGTGGTAGCATTGTTGCCTAACAACTACAGGTTGTCTAATTTGATTCTTGGCTGGGGTGCCTTCTGTGTGGAGTGTGCATGTCCTCCCTGTGTTTGTGTGGGTTTGCACTGGTGTCCTCAATGGATATGTGTCCCTATTTTTGGACTGTATTCCCCCATTATTGGCTTTGTCCAGGTTTTTGTGCCAAGGTTGAGAGCTATGGTAATAACTGAACTCACTGAATATGTTTGGGGACTGTATTCCCTCATTATTGGCTTTGTTCAGGTGTTTTGTGCTAAGATGTTGACAGCTATGGTGAGAACTGAATTCACTAAATGGTAGCCATTTAAGTTTCAGTCTTCCTTTTTTTCACAAAATAGATTATTTGGCATAGTGGTATGTTGCTCTGACTGTTTTGCAAAGGGTCCTGGGTTCAATACTTGGCAGTGAAATGTATAGTGGTAACACAGCATTTTATTCTAGCAACTTTCCAACATTATACAAGCAATGTTTAAAATGTGTCCCTGGTTTTGGGGCTTTTGCCCCCCCCCCCAAATTAATTTTGGCTTTTTCCAGATTTCTTGTGCTGCAAACTTCAGAGATACAGCTGAGTGTCGAGTAGATTTTACAAGAAGCTGAGAGCTGCAGAGGAACAAAAGTTTAGTACTGCTTATACTGAGTCTGCTTACATTGTTAATAGCACAACAGGTAGTGTACTTGCTTTTGATGCAGAAGGCTGTGGATTCTACTCCCACAGTAGGCAGATGCATTGCTGATACTGTACTCTGTTGTAAAGGGGATGGATGCTGCAGTCCTCTTTGGCGAAGATACCTAGTAACTATGAACCTGTTATCAGTTTGCCATCCATTCCCTATTGCGATATTACTTGCTTATCATTTTTTTAATGCAACATAGGCAATTTATTCCTCAAGGGCAACAGGCACTTTATTTGTAGATGAAACAATGACATATAAAGTTTTTTTCTAGCAGTAACCTCTTCATTAGTTAACAGATTTCTTTAATGTGGAATTATTTAGATGACTTTTACTTCTTCAGACATTGTGCATATTTACTGATACTGCTGGACTGTAGAAATTTGAATAGACTTTTATGATGGAAATGTTCTGAATTGGGCAGTTTTGTCATTATTGGTGCATGCATTTTGTTTTGTTGTTTACTGGAAAAATGTTCAAAACAATAAATTTAAAATGACCTCTAACAACTGTACTGTACTGTACAAGGAATATAATTTAATACAGTCAGGAAGGTAAGAGCATGTGTATGTTTCGTGTTCAAGGGACCTATGATTTGAAAACAGCCCAAAATTAATCTTTATCTGCCACTGGCAAAATGTATTTTCTTTGAATGTGGGTTTCAATGCTGTTTCAATGAATGTGAGTTTCAAGGGCAGATAAGTTTTAATGCTAAGTCTATTTTCATTGTGAAACTGCATTGCTTTGTTTAGCGGATATCTATTAGGGTCTGTGCTGTAAAATATAAAATAAAACTTTCAAATGAAATCCATATCATCACAGAAGCAAAGCAGTATGCACATTACAGTGTTTATGGCAAATGGGGCAAAATAACCAAGGAATGGGACATTGGAATGGCTGCAGGAGGGACGCTCCATTCGACCATGATTTTGTGAGGGGGGAAGGGCAGCAAACTCAGGCAGCCCCGGCTGAACTATACCTCTCAACTGTCCATAATTTTGCAGAATGAATAGATTTTTGCTTCTTATTTTTGGCTTGTTCCTCATAAAATTTGTGGTTTTCTGCCAAATCATTTCGGAATGAAGTCACTAAATAATGAAAGACATTGAGTTTCAGACATCATAAGCTTCAGAAAAATGCATGCTAAAGCAAGACCTGTTATTCTATTAACTATCTTAAGTTTATACAAGAGCAATTTTTAGTACAGTTTGTATGTTCCCCCAATATATTTGGCCTTGTCCAGATTTCCTGCATTAAGAGGTTGAGAGGTACGTGCAAATAAATCGCTTTATAGAATTAGGAATATCCAAACCTCTCAACTGTCCCCAATTTTGGCTCAAAATGTTGCTCTCCCCCTAATAATCCATCTGCAAAATGACAATTTTGGAAGAAAACATGGAAGGTTTACAATTATAAATAACTGTAATGATCAGAGT
This sequence comes from Protopterus annectens, assembly GCF_019279795.1. Taxonomy (NCBI): domain Eukaryota; kingdom Metazoa; phylum Chordata; order Ceratodontiformes; family Protopteridae; genus Protopterus; species Protopterus annectens. The sequence continues at coordinate 1,119,848,205 of NC_056733.1, read as the reverse complement.
TATAGATTACTTTTATTTCAGAAATGCATGTAGATTCTCTTATGTTGTCAGCTGCTCGAGTTAACAGTACTAATATTAAAAAAGGTGTCCCTTCTTTGACAAGTTCCCAGCTGTATTGTGTGGCAATTTTATATTTTTGCATAACATTTTTGGTCTGTTTTTCATAAAATTGTAGTTTTCTGGCAAATTAGTAACAAATCATTAAAGACTGAAGTTAGAAAATAATGGCAGACATTTGAGTTTCAGATTTCATACCCTTTAAAAATTCATACTAATGCAAGACCTACTACTATTCTATTATCTTTCTAAGTTTATAAGAGCAATATTTAAAAATTGCCTTTATTTTTGGGCCTGTGTCCCACTTCTGTGTATGGCTTTGTCCAGATTTCTTGCTCTGAGGTTGAGAGGTATGAGTGTCAGAGCCATCACCGTCAGCCAGAGACATTTCAAACTGTGACCTACTTGTTGCACCCCACTCCCCATTGTAGTGGCTCTGGATGTGTCCAAGCAAGGCAAGGAGCAGTTATGCAGTGTAAGTGTGCAGAGTATTCCCCCATCCAAGGTAGACCACAAGTACAACTGTGGCTTTTCATCTGTCCTTGATTTTGCAGAATGTTCTGGTTTACTGTCATATTTTTATACTGTTGATTTATGCTTCTTATTATTCAGTAAAATGCATGCTGTTGCAGTGCCTTGTTGTTCTGTATTAAAGTAGCAATGCTTTAATGACCATCAGGTAAGCTTGTCGGAGATTGTAAGATGCAAGTAAGCTTTAATAAGCATACTGTTAAAGAATTACCAACATTGAAAGCCTTTTCATTGTTGCCATGCAGAGAATATTTACATAACTAGATAACATATAAGCCTTAGGTATTGAAATGCATATGACAGTATTTGTAATAAAGGACAGGATTACAGTATTTTCAGAAGCTCATTACATTTGTTGGAGACTTGCAGTTATCTTTGCAGGCTTTACCCATAAACTAAACAGAATGCCAATCTATCGTGTGGTCCATAACTTGTGCAGTAATCCTTTAAGCAATTTATCTTGAGCTTGTTTCTTGTTCGCTGTTCATTTTTTACTTTGATCATGTTTTCCCCATGAAGCAAGTAGATAGCTGTTGTCAGGCAGCAGGTCTTTTTTGGATAAGAAACATTTTTACAAGTGGGGGTATCACAGAGATTGCTACTTTCAGCATATTACTTGGTAATTTTATAAAGCTGAATATAAATTATAATTAGAACTGCAGTGCAAGGAGAAGTGGTTTGAGCTGAGTGCTGCTTGTTTTTTTATACTTCATTTTGACTGGCATTCCAGTAATGTATTTAAAAAGCAATTTATTTTTTCATGCTCACAACCTTTGTGTTTCCATCTAGATATTAAGTAAGCCTGTCTGTCCCAGAGGACAGTCCCTCTTTGGCAGTGGGTGTCCTGCTAAAAAAAAAATAAAAGTGTAAAATGTTTTGGGACAACTGAGATTTTTTATATAATTTTATATTATATTTTTATCAAGATAAATGCATGTTCTGTGTCTGAAACACCTAAAACACCTAATGAACAGAGAAACAGAATAAAAGCAACTAAATGCTACTTTTTTAAGGGCAAAGGGGCAAAAGCAAAACTTTGTACTGTACGTGAGTATGTTTTGGCCTGCAAAATCTGATGTTTGTACCAAAAATGTCCCACTTTGGGCATTTAAAAAGGTGGCAACCCTAGTTGTCATGTAGCCAATACATTGAAATATTTTTTTCTTCTACACTTCATTTTGTCTTGATTGGACTCTTGTAATGAAGGCTTGGCACCCAAGGCAGTGTATTTAATTAAAGTTCCAGTTATTGTGGTTTTGAGCATAGCTCCACCCCTTTCTAGTTGGCCACACCCCTTACCATTGGCCCCACCCATTCAGCTGTCTCCTGCAGCCCCCCTTTAATTTGAAGTCACCAGCCACCACTGGTTAGAATGTGTTACAAAATAATCTTGGGAGGGATAGAAAAGACTCAGGAACTTGTGGAACTTTAATAACTTTCTGTTGTGATGTTGGGACTAAATTTATCTGCAAGTATATTTATTTATGGTTAAAGTGGATAATATCATGCTGGATCAATTTAGAGCATTTTGAGCATTAGTTCATAATAACCCAATGTATATAAAGAAGGATTTATGATTATTCTTGACTTTGGGTGCTAATTTTAATTTTTCTACTTTGACCTTCCTTATAATAACTTTAAGGTTTTTGGTAATCTTTTTGGTATATTCTTTGATATGGGTACCTTTTGATTTATTACTAGACTTAATTAGCCACAAGGTAGTTTATTTTACATTTCCCAGTTTATCTTGTTCTGATTGGGATCATTTGGTTTATTCTATGTGGCTGACGCCAAACTCCCCTAAAGGGCCCATATCTATACAGGAAGAATGCAGAGTTCCTGTAATCACAAATATGCAGGTAAAAGCTGCACTCTCTAAAGCCAAAAACACAGCATCCATGGGACCGGACAACATCCCAGGCTGCGTTTTACATGAACTTCAGAACGAACTGGCTCCCCACTTACCATGTTCAATAATAGCCTCGCATCAGGCTTTGTGCCCACTGAATGGCACACAGCAACAGTTATCCCACTCCACAAAGGGGGAGCCACCACTGATCCCGGGAAGTATCGATCTATTAGCCTGATGAGCCTGGTCTGCAAGGCCATGGAACGTATCATCATGGAACTCATAAACAAAGACACTGGTAACCAACAAACTTTGGATCCCACCCAGTAGTGAAAGGCAGATCATGCCTCCTGAACCTGATCGACTTCTTTGAGGCAGTCACCAAAGCCGCAGATGAGGGTAAGGTGGTTCACACAGCCTATCTTGACCTCGCCAAGGCTTTCAACACCATCCCCCATTCTGGAATTATAGCTAAACTCACTAAACTAAGTATAAATCCCTACATCACAAGATGGGTTGCCAACTGGCTCACTGACAGAACCCACACTGTAAAAGCTGCAGACTCCAAATCTGACCACAAAGCAGTGACAAGTGGAGTACCACAGGGTTCCATCCTGGGACCTCTCCTGTTTGCTATCTACTTCTCTGAAGTACAGGCTAACACAGAAGGCCTCTGGCTAATGAAGTTCACAGATGACTGCAAACTAGGAGCCATAGTCAAGTCCCCATATGATGTGGACATCCTACAGAAGGGCCTCACTGAGACAGATGCCTGGTGTCAGAGCCATGGCCTCAAGCTCAATTCCAAAAAGTGCAGTGTCATCCCCTTTGGTAAAAACTCTGTACCCATGAACTACCACATAGGCAGCAATCTACTTAACACCGAATGCGTGATAAGAGACCTTGGGACCCAGGTGGACAGTAGTCTCTCCTTTGATAGTCACATCACCACAGTAGTCAGGAAGTCCTTCTACGTGGCACACCTCATCATAAAAGAGTTCTCATCCAGGAAAAAAGAGGTCATTGTTCCCCTCTACTCATCACTCATTAGACCCATTATAGAGTACAACACCCCTTTTGGAATGTATCTCACAAGACATCTGCAGCAGCTGGAAAGGCCACAGAAGTACCTCACAAAGAGGATTACTTGCCTCAAACAAATGCTCTACACTGACAGTCTCAAACAACTCCAGCTTTACTCTGTAGCATATCACCTACTCCGAGGTGATCTCTGCCTAACATATAAAGCTATGTCAAACCCAGAGCTGTTGGACATGCTACACCTAAAGAAATCCCAATCCCTCCGAGCTACACGCTCTAGGGACCTAAACCTTGTCACCACAATAAACAGGACACACTGGAGGGATAGATTCCTGTCCCAGAGACTTCCTATACTCTGGAACAAGCTACCCATCTATGTCAAGCAAAGTTCTTCATTAGCACTCTTCAAGAAAAATCTTGATGAGTGGATGGGAAATAGGAAATACACCCCAGGGATCACCTCTGTGTCTCTGCTGGACAGTGGCACAGGAAAATAACTTTCTTGGGTGGCGTAAGCTATGGAACCTTGCTAGCTAGGCTTATGTAGGCCCTTGAGCCGATAGCCTACTACCTACCTATGAACCTATAAGTGACTGCTGAGGTTAAATGTGGGACTGAAAATCCTGCAGTTGAATTTTGGGAGCTCATCACCTAGTTTTAATAGGTTTGTCTTTTTAAAGTCCTTGAATTCAGATGTTTTATTTCATGTGGGGGGTTTAGATGCCCTAAAGCAGAAAACTACTGATTTGTGATTAGATTTGATAGGCAATGAGGATAACATTTATGTACTTTAAGTAGATGAAATGTTAATTTGGATGAGATTAAGATTTTCCCCCTAATGGGCTGGTTAACTGTTTGTACAGGAAACTAGCATGTATTAAGTCTGGGAATCTTTGGGCATACCCAACCTTTGTTTTTCAGTTAATTGGGGTAGTTCAGAAAGCACATTTAAATTCTTTCTTGATCCTCTGGAAACTTGGAAGTGACCTACAGGATAGTGGAGTAAATACATGTTGGTTTACACAATCCATTGAAAAGGTTTTGGAGAAACAGGCAAATACAAGTTCTGTAAAAATGAACTGGAAACAGTCACACATCTTGTTGCTGGGTGTGGTACACTCATGGCAGAAGGCCCATTTAGTGAAAGGCATAATAATGTGACAAGCCTGTTACTTTGGGGATTGTGTAAACAATACAATACGGAATATCTGAAAATCACCGGAAACATTAACAACAATGTATTATAGAGAATGATGAAGTGTGTATCACATGAGATCCCCCATTACAAACAGTTCAAAAAATAGATGTGAGAAAACCAGATATAGTAGTCCATGAAAAACAGACAAACATAGCACTGATCATTGAAATTGCTACACACATTGTGATTACAGTGTCTTATGTACACAGAGACACAAAGTCATAAAATTTGCATGCAGAAATGTCAGCAATGTGGAAGAAATATTTCCAGACAGTCCCAACAGTAGTTGCAGTCACAGGACTAATAAAAAGAGAATTTACAGTGATACTTAGGTATGCTACCTATACATGTTACACCGTATGAATTACAGAAGAAGGCAATTTTGGGCACAATGTGAGTGCTGAAAAGAGCACTCTGGGCTAACATCAGAGACTAAAACAATACTAATTTCATGACCTCTAATCTCACCCTGACTTAAGAATAGGGTTCATTTCCCTCATTGTATTAGAAGCCCAAAAGACTTGGAGAAATGAAAACAGGATAGGAATTGATAAATTTGCTTTGTTTAGGGTAATATGAAGTTCAGCATGCTTTGTTTGTGTGTTCCAGGGAAACTGTCTAGTTATAATCGAGTCTCTGACAAATATTGATAGTCCCCTGTAGTTTCCAGCAGCTCTGAATGTCTGAGAGGTGCTGAAACCCATTTAAGAGGGAGTGATGTCCTTACAATGAAGACAAGCCTGTGTTTCAACACAGATATGGATGTGTTTGAGCTGCAGGAGAGTCTTACGATCTGAATTTTACTATTAAGGCTCATACCACTAAGCCTAGCAACCATGATGTGGTCTAGACTGAAATTTACTACAAGCCTGTCCAGAAAGCAAACTTTGTCTAAAAAATGACACTATGGATGCAGCAAGTGTTTTGGACAGTATGCACAATATGTAGAAAGAAAGGAGCAGGTCATCCTTGGCAAAGCCAGTTTGGCTGTCAGTCATCTCGCCTCAAGCTGACACATACTAAATGCCCCCTAGAAAGATACCAGCTACTCAATCAATTACTAAAACCTGTTATCTTCTATTATTTTCTGTTTGTATTTGGGTATCATTCTGGACGGGGTAAATTTCCACTGAAGGGCAGAGTCTTACCTGCATGTGATGCATGCACAGCAAGCTCCTGTACGCTTCTCTGTATGTCCATTTGGGTTGGGCACCTCAGATTATTCACATTGACATCAGCCACTACCCGTTTGCAATATGTGTCCTGTCTGATGGACTCAACAGCCCTTGTGGCATCATGGATCCTGCACTATAAACACAACTGTCAGCTTGTCATTATCCAGCCTAGTGAGTGTAGAGTCAGCATACCTGATGATTAAGTCATCAGTTTCTAGGTCATTTTGACTTATTGGCAGGGGAAGGCTTGCAGTCTGTAGCCTAGCGAGTCACAGAGTCATGTAAGTATGGTGAAGTTGTTAGTGGCTTGCTGATGAGGCTTTTTAGTCTTGATTTTAGGCGGCTTGAGGAGTGATTTTTTTTCAACCTCAGCATGTGTTTGTTTAGTGAGATCCTGAGAAGATATGGGTGAGTTTATATGTTGCTTAACAACCATCTATGCAAGTGAGAGGATGGCCTCTAGCTTATATAGATGATTACACCTCTCACAAGTTATGTCATATTTGTCCACAATAGCTGGAAAAGTTCAATCTCACAAATCATGCCATATTTATCCACTAGCAGCTGTAAAACTTCAGCCTATCACAAATCATGTCATATTTATAAACTAGTAGATGGAAAGTTGAGGTATTTTCCCATATATATCAAAAGGGAAAGATTGTAGTGTTTCTCTTGTACAGCATAGAGAAGAATAACACTATTACCCCCCATAGTCTGTTCACTGTAACAAAACAAGTGCATTGGGACATTATAGAGAAAGGGAGAATGCAGGTACAGAGAAAATATAACACGAGAACACAGAGAAAAAATAAAACACATACTGGAGAAGGATAAAAGGAAAAAAGACAGCAATGAAAAGAACAGAAATACATATTACAATAATGGGGGGTTCATGTCAAAGGACAAGAAATACATATTACAATAATGGGGTTCATGTCAAAGGACAAGAAATACATATTAAAATAATGGGGGTTCATGTCAAAGGACAAAAAATACATATTACAATAATGGGGGTTCATGTCAAAGGACAAGAAATACATATTACAATAATGGGGGTTCATGTCAAAGGACAAGAAATACATATTATAATAATGGGGGTTAATGTCAAAGGACAAGAAATACATATTACAATAATGGGGGTTCATGTCAAAGGACTAGAAATACATATTACAATAATGGTTGTTCTTGTCAAAGGACAAGAAATACATATTACAATAATGGGGGTTCATGTCAAAGGACAAGAAATACATATTACAATAATGAGGGTTTATGTCAAAGGACAAGAAATTCATATTACAATAATGGGGGTTCGTGTCAAAGGACAAGAAATACATATTATAATAATGTGGGTTCATGTCAAAGGACAAGAAATACATATTACAATAATGGGGTTCATGTCAAATGACAAGAAATACATATTGCAATAATGGAGGTTCATGTCAAAGGACAAGAAATACATATTACAATAATGAGGGTTCATGTCAAAGGACAAGAAATACATATTACCGTAACGGGGGTTCATGTCAAAGGACAAGACATACATATTACAATAATGGGGGTTCATGTCAAAGAACAAGAAATACATATTATAATAATGGGGGTTCATGTCAAAGGACAATAAATAGATATTATAATAATGGGGGTTCATGTCAAAGGACAAGAAATACATATAATAATGGGGGTTCATGTCAAAGGACAAGAAATACATATTGCAATAATGGAAGTTCATGTCAAAGGACAAGAAATACATATTACAATAATGGGGATTCATGTCAAAGGACAAGAAATACATATTACAATAATGGAGATTCATGTCAAAGTACAAGAAATACATATTACAATAATGGAGGTTCATGTCAAAGGACAAGAAATACATATTACAATAATGGGGTTTCATGTCAAAGGACAAGAAATACATATTACAATAATGGGGGTTCATGTCAAAGGACAAAAAATACATATTACAATAATGGAGGTTCATGTCAAAGGACAAGAGATACATATTACAATAATGGGGATTAGTGTCAAAGGACAAGAAATACATATTACAATAATGGGGTTTCATGTCAAAGGACAAGAAATACATATTACAATAATGGGGGTTCATGTCAAAGGACAAAAAATACATATTACAATAATGGGGGTTCATATCAAAGGACAAGAATTACATATTACAATAATGGGAGTTCATGTCAAAGGACAAAAAATACATATTACAATAACGGGGGTTCATGTCAAAGGACAGCTCATACATAGTTACTAGGTATGCAGTTAAAGAGATTATTAATGAACCTTGCCCAAATTTCCAATTTCCCCAAAGCACTGTTGGTCAAAGTGGTGTAGTGGTTAGTGTTGTTGCCTCACAGCAAGAGGCTCACTAGTTCAATTCTTGGCTGGAGTTCCTTCTGTGTGGAGTCTGCGTGTCCTCCCTGTGATCGACTGAATGTTAAAAGACATGCAAGTAGGTGCGTGAGTCTGTATGTGTGCCTTCTCTGAAGGTTGGGCACCGGTCTGGCAACTCGGCACTGTAAAAATCCACTGCCAATCATAAGCATTCTACTGATCTGCTGTGGTGACTCCTAACTGGGAAAAGCCAAAAGACTGTCTGGTTAAGTGAATAGCTCAAGGCCACACAGTAGGCAAATGAAGGCTGGGGGAATAAAACCCGACAGCAACTCTTTAACAGCTCACAACCTTAATCCTCTTCGTTTAAGGGCAGAATATGTTTTACATAATAGGTGAAGTATTACATGCACAGGAAGGTAAAGAACTTAAGGATTTGGGGATGGTACATAAAATAGACAGTTGCTGCAACACTGCAGGTATAGCCAGATGAACAGAGGACTACAGACAATTGATCTTATTATTTATTCTTTTGTGGACTGGGTTATTATCACCAGGCTAGTAGCCACTTTTCAGGGGAGACCCAAGGTGGTATTTATACTATTAGGGGAAATTTGACCAGAGCATCAGGGAACATCCCCTAATCTTTTCAGTAGGTGCCATAGGATGTTTTATATCCACTTGAACTACCAGCAACTCAGGCAGAAGGGGCCTCAATATAACATCTCATCTGAAGGATGATGCACTTAGGAGTGCAGCACCCCCTTCTGCTGCACTGTAGTGTCAGTAATTGATCTACATGGTGTGGGAATAGAACCCACATCCTTCTGCACCAAAGGTGAAAGTGCTACCTGTTGTGCCACTGACACTGCAGATAACACACTGACACAGCTGTGTACTTTGAGAAAAAAAATGGGGAATAAAGAGGGAAAGAGCAGTAGTTAAACAAAGACAGAGTAGCCCATTCTGAGAAACAGTGAAACACATGCAGAACAGAGAAACTGCAGTTCAAACAGGTAGAACTTGACAACTTAATGGGGTCGTAAACTGTAGTTTGAAGAGTATTAAACTAGTAACAGTCTACAACTAAAACAGCTGCTACCTTGGTGCTGACATTGCATAGACTACATGCCTGCACATAATCATATTGTTCGTATTTGCTTTTGCTGACTTAGTAAACTCACTTCTTATGTGTGACCCAGGACAGTGTCTAGTTGATTGACTTGCTCAGGGTTACATAGTAGCAAATGGAAACTCAGAGAATTAAACCCAGGATTGAAAAATGAAAAGCTTTTTAGCAGTTCAAATCCTTAATCCTTTTCAGTAATCCATCACACCTTACAATAGGGACATGACTTGTTTTATAATGTACCCACTGCTAGTCATATTTCTCTCCACAGAGAACTATATGCCACTTTACTATACTAATTATGCTATAACTGTTCCCTAGCATACAGACTTATTTCTCAATGCAAGAAGGCAAACAGAGCAGAGAGTTGCAGAAATGCAAAGTTACTTCAATTTAGCATGGAAATCAGTTGTAATTACATGAAACTCTGAGTCATTGGACTAACACCAGAGACCTGTAATAAGATTGCTGTCAACCAGCTGCTACAGGACTAAAAAACAATGAAATGAAATTACACACAGGGGACCAGAGGTTCAGGGACTCAGTCCTAGACTCCAGCTACATCAGAATGTATAGCATAGCTCTGACACCTCTGCACCAGGCAGAAATAGCAAAGCTTCAGATGATTTTTATGGTATACTGTAAATGCTTATATTTTATAATTGTGTCCAGTCTTAGTGTGAAAGTTGCATTACACCAGAAACAGCAGCTCTACACAAAAGGGGGGGGGGCACTTATCAGACGTAAAGTATATAAGACTCAGGTATATAAATATGTGCAACTGGAATTTCATGCTGACCAATTCTGAACTGCATTTGCAGAAAATATTAAGACAGATTCTTAATCGAAGACACAACGATGACCATATGTCGGTTTATGGGTGGATCCTCAATAGCTATTGATGATTTGAGGATACTGTGTTTATACTTCTTACTGTGTGACGGCTGACCTCATATTATAATTCACACAATTTAAAACATGCATAGGTCCTCTATAATACTGACTTTTTTTAAACTTTGATAGATCCCAGTTACTGATCAAAATGGCATTCACAATGTCTTTAGCAAGCTGTAGTGTTTCAATGACTCGAAATTATGCAGCATAGTAGGCAAGAAAACACACCTTAAAAACTCACAGGCACCTCATTTTCCTTGTGATTGTAACCAACCAATCAGAATCTCCGCGAGGCTTTGGAGTCCAGCATGCTACATCAGCTCAGATGGTTATTTCTGTGAGAAAAAACATTGTCTGACATCTGATTCCAGTACTAAATACATTTTGTATCATTTGAAATATGCTAGTTATATTTTGTTTCTTTCCCGAAGAATATTTCCATGAAAGCCTTTACATTAAAAAAAAAAAAATCCTGGTGCATCTGTTCTAGTATGGTGGGATATCAAAGGGACAAATGTTAGTCATATTAACTTCCTCACTTATGGGTCACATGCCCTTGATATTTCAGAAACTTTTAAATTAAAAAGAAAAAAACACTTTGTGTTGTTATTACTCTCTCTTTTGACTTTATTACATAGCATTCCACAGCCGTAGCACCACATTCAAACCACCATAAGCCTGATTAACAAAACTACCCCACAGCCTTTGCAATGCGTAGATATCAGGGTAGTTAAACATGGTAAAAACAGAATGAAACTGGTAAGAGGAATGAGTAGCACTGGATAAAGAAATATACATGGAGTAAAAAAGGTTACAATTACACGTCAGGTAGGAGACCCGTTATTGCGTGCTCATTGCAACGTATTAATCTCTCTATTACAGCTTAGAGAGTGAGGATAAAACAGGCTATACTAAAGATGCATGGTTGTTGAGGGAGAGAATGGACCCCAGTTTCTACAGGTCATCAGGGTAAGTAAGAATCAAGTGTGGGTCGGGGCATCAATCAAAAGACTACAAAAGGGGGGGCATGGCCAGGATGACACTAGGATAGCAGCATTTTTCTTCTTCTCTGCTACTTCTCTATTAACCCAGAATCTATGTCCAGTTTAGCTGCAAAAACAAAATTACTCAGTAAGCCCAATCACATAAAATAATTCTACTCACATAGGAAGAAAAGTAACAGAAATAGAAGATATTCTAAAGGAATTTAGAGATTATTATAATACAATCAATCAAAATAATATATTAAGAATGCATAAAATATTTATTAAAAGAATCTGATGACCAAATGAAATTAATTGGCAAATTGATCTCTATGTCTGAACTTCAAACTCAAATTTCTAAACTGAAACCTAATAAAGCACCAGGTAATGATGGAATTATATCTGAACTTTATAAGCTGTTACCCAAAGAAGCCCTTGACATACTACGCACTGTTTTTTTCAATAGTCAAGGACCTAGCCAAAGTTCCTCCTTCCTGGAAATATACCCCTGTCTCTCCAATTTTAAAAACTGACAAAGATCCTACTAAACACTCTTCATACAGGCCGATTTCACTTTTAAATGTAGATTATAAATTGTTCATGGCAATTCATGCCAATACATTAAAATATATTCTACCCTCCATGATTGACAAAGATCAAACTGGCTTTATCTTAAATAGAAATACTTATGATAATATTAAAAGAATAATCACAATAATTGACTATGCAAATAAAAAAAAACAGAATTCAACATTAATGAGTCTTGATATTAATAGTAACAAACAAAATAATCATAAAAATCAAGTGCGGGCACCTGATGGCACTTCAACTCGTCACACAAGTAGAAATCCAAAAAGCAATCCAGTCACCAAATTGCTTTTTGGATTTCTACTTGTGTGACGAGTTGAAGTGCCATCAGGTGCCCGCACTTGATTTTTATGATTATTTTGTTTGTTACTACTTTATCCTGTGTGGGTACCGTGCTCCGTTTACTGTGTGTGGCCTGGTTGGTTCGTATTACTTGATATTAATAGTGTTTTTGACTCAGTAAACTGAAAATATCTCTTGTTGGTTTTAGAAGAATATAATTTCTCAAGTAACTTCACACATCTTTTTATTCTTTATAATGATTGCTTTGCATATGTTAAAATAGGTATTTCTACTTCTGATGCTACACACATTTTGAAAGGAACCTAACAAGGATGTTGTCTTTGACCTCTGCTTTTTACCCTAATTATGGAGCCATTTGCTATTTTTTTCAGATCAAATATAGATATGAAAGGTATTAACATAAATGACAATTTTAAACTCTAAAATTCATCTGTTTGCTGATGACATCCTACTGACATTAAATGACAGTGATAATTCTCTAACTGCAGTTTTCTTAGCAATGGCTGTGTTTTACACAAACTTCAGAACGAACTGGCTCCCCACTTAAGCACCATATTCAATAATAGCCTTGCATCAGGCTTTGTGCCCACTGAATGGCGCACAACAACAGTTATCCCACTCCACAAAGGGGGAGCCACCACTGATCCCTGGAACTATCGACCTATTAGCCTGACGAGCCTGGCTGCAAGGCCATGGAACGTATCATCATGGAACTCATAAACAAAGACATTGGTAACCTCCAAACTCTGGATCCCACTCAGTTCGGGTTTGTGAAAGGCAGATCATGCCTCCTGAAACTGATTGACTTCTTTGAGGCAGTCACCAATGCCGTAGATGAGAGTAAGGTGGTTCACACAGCCTATCTTGACCTCGCCAAGGCTTTCAACACCATCCCCCATTCTGGAATTATAGCTAAACTCACTAAACTAGGTATAAATCCCTACGTCACAAGATGGGTTGCCAACTGGCTCACTGACAGAACCCACACTGTAAAAGTTGCAGACTCCAAATCTGACCTCAAAGCAGTGACAAGTGGAGTACCACAGGGTTCCATCCTGGGACCTCCCCTGTTTGGTATCTACTTCTCTGAAGTACAGGCTAACACAGAAGGCCTCTGGCTAACAAAGTTTGCAGATGACTGCAAACTCGGAGCTATAGTCAAGTCCCCAAATGATGTGGACATCCTACAGAAGGGCCACGCTGAGACAGATGCCTGGTGTCAGAGCCATGGCCTCAAGCTCAATGCCAAAAAGTGCAGTGTCATCCCCTTTGGTAAAAACTCTGTACCCATGAACTACCACATAGGCAGCAATCTACTTAACATCGAATGTTTGATAAGAGACCTTGGGACCCAGGTGGACAGTAGTCTCTCCTTTGATAGTCACATCACCACAGTAGTCAGGAAGTCCTTCTACATGGCACACCTCATCGTAAAAGGGTTCTCATCCAGGACAAAAGAGGTCATTGTTCCCCTCTACTCGGCACTCATTAGACCCATTATAGAGTACAATGCCCCTTTTGGAATGTACCTCACAAGACATCTGCAGCAGCTGGAAAGGCTATAGATGTATCTCAGAATGAGGATTACTGGCCTCAAACAAATGCCCTACACTAACCGCCTCAAAAAACTCCAGCTTTACTCCGTAGCATATCGCCTACATGATCTCTGCCTAACATATAAAGCTATGTCAAACCCAGAGCTGTTGGACATGCGACACCTAAAGATATCCCAATCCCTCCGAGCTACATGCTCTAGGGACCTAAACCTTGTCACCACAATAAACAGGACATGCTGGAGGGATAGATTCCTGTCCCAGAGACTTCCCATACTCTGGAACAGGCTACCCATCTATGTCAAGCAAAGCTCTTCATTAGCACTCTTCAAGAAAAATCTTGATGAGTGGATGGGAAATAGGAAATACACCCTGGGGATCACTTCTGTGTCTCTGCTCGACAGTGGCACAGGAAAATAACTTTCTTGGGTGGCATAAGCCAGGGAACCTTGTTGGGTAGGCTTACGTAGGCCCTTGGGCCAATAGCCTAGTACCTACCTATGAACCTATGAACCTATGGATGTATTTCAAAGAAAATCTGGTTTAACATTTAACAATGACAAAACAAAACTCTTACCTATAAATACAAATAAAAATATAATAAAAAATGAATGAATTAAATATATTGTCAAAGAGAAAAATTAATTATTTAGGAATAATTATAACAGATAACATTAAAGATATAATAAATTCTAATTGTACTAAGTATAAACAATATAAAAAATGTTAATAGACAAATGGAATACAATTTTCTTCACGATGGAAGAGAGGTTATCTATAATCAAATGATTATCTTACCAAAAATCTTATATATTATTTAATCACTAACATTACCCTCACAAAAAGTTGTACTGTATCCCAATAAACCAAGAATTGCTTTAAACCATCATATGAGAGATTGGGCAGCAGGAGGGATAGGGCAACCAGATCTAGAATTATATTCATTATTATCAATTATAAAAACAATATATCATTGGATTAATAATACTTACACAGCTAGGTGGAAAGAGTTTTTAGGAAATCCTTTTATAAATTTTAAATATACAACTTTATCTCTTAGATAGAATCTCTTTACTTGGAAAATTTTGCATAGATCTTTCTTAACACCACATAACATTGAATTGATGTTTAAGCAGAAATAAGTTTGTTGGAAATGTAAAGAAGAACTTAAAGCAGATTGGCAACACATGTTTTTTGACTGTACTGTCTTAACACCTTATTGGAATAACACTAATCTCTTTTTACAGGCTTTTTTGGAGATTAATTTGTTTTATCTAAATCACTAATCCTTTTTAACACTCCCATTCCTATATGTGTTAAAAAAATGAACTATCGCATTTTGGGGTCTATACTATGTATACCGAGAAAGGTTATAACTCAGAATTGGAAGAACAAATCTACACCCTCCTTCAAAGAATTTATAAATATTTCAAATGAAATCCGTCACCTGGAAATCATTACAATAAAAAAAAAAACACACTCCCATGCAAGTAGGGATCAGTGCTGGGCCAAAAAAAACAGATACACAAACAAAATCAAAATCATTACAACTTGTTCAAGAACAACCAGGATTATATCTTGCTACAATACATGGACAAAATTTAGAAATCTACTTGACAAGCAAAAATAACTGCATTTTACATTTAATGTAATGTATAATAATTTGAATGAATTGATGGTTAATGGACACTCCTGTAAATAGTTGTTATTTTTCTTTTGTGTGTGAGGTTTAGTTGATTTTTTTCATTTATTATGTTCACAAACATTTGACTGTAAATATTGTTGTGATTTATTTACAAATTGCAAATCCAGCAAAAACTTTTTTAAAAAGACTAGAAAAGATATCAAACAGATATATGTTAAGAGGATAAAGAAAGCAGTACAAAGGTATAAAAGGTATTAACATAAATGAGAATTTTAAACTCTAAAATTCAACTGTTTGCTGATGACATCCTACCGACATTTATTAAAGTAAACAACTATGCAGTCCATTACAGGACAGGAACTCTTCCTCTTAGCCTAAACACCTATGGCATCATCAAAGAGTAGATAAGATTACATGCTCTAAAAGCAGGATCACAAAATTCTGTATTCGGGTATATGGTAACCAATACAAAGTCCACCTGAAATATCACTGGCCCCTTCTGAACTCACCATAGTCTAGAAATTTGTGTATGTCGCTGCTAGTCAGAATCTTGCTTCCACTGTATGTATCTGTCACCAAGCAGGAAGGACAGGGCTGGCAAGGAGCTTGAGTAGCCAAAGGTGCTGCCGGACATATCTGCTGGTAGGAATCAAAGCCTTTGTGGCCACTGTTTTTCTTGACGAAGTACCAGGGATCTGGTATTTCCTCCTCTATGAAGCTGTTTTATTTGACTGAGTACCATTGTAACTTCATTTGTCTTTATTTGTTTCCTAGATTCTTGAAGTACAGTGTTAAGTTGCTTTTCTAGTCACAGTGCAGGAATAAAAGTGAAAATGTGATCTGACAGTGGTGACTGAAAACAGCACTAGTAAAATTACTGCAAATGGTAAAGATTATAATCTTTGTGGATTCTACTGTAGCTGCCATGGCAGGATATCATCTCTCATGAATTCAGCCTCAATCATTGTTTGCAGTTGCATGGACTTGTATATGGACATTCTTTGTAATGTGCTCAGTTTACAGAAAACCAGCCAAGTTTTGAACACTGGGCATTCGATGATTTAATGTTTCACCAATGTTGTCTCACTGATTTCAGTTGACCGGGATAGCTGACTGGATACAAGTCCATTTTCAGCAGAGGTCCAGGGAGGTAAGGTTTACAGACTATAATAGATAATAGGGAATTAGAGAAAGTCAGTATTGTGCACAAAGCAAAGTTAGTATACAACAGTAAAGAAGAAAAGAAATTAACTATACTAGAGCAGGTATGTATAAGAGGGAAATCAAGTACTAGAGGCTAGTTAAGTAGAGATGATATGGTAGAGGAACATCAGTGGGGCATAATCCATAGTCATTAATGTAGAGGTGTCAGATGTATCGTGGGCTTTTTCAAAAAAGTTAGGGGTTAGCAACAATAGGAACACGTATATTCATAGTACCTGGTAGTGAAAGAAGGGAGATAAAGTAAGGGAGACAAATATAATATAGTGGAGGTAAGAGGTTAGGGAGTAGGGGTGGGGTAAAGAAAGGTGGAAGCATAGAGGAGATAGTGAGTCATAAGTGACTAGTGAGAGATGTGGTAGGTAAGTGTTGAAGGGATATTAAGCTGGGTAGCTGAGGAGCTAGTCTGGGTTGGAACAGGGACATAGCCAGTGCATAGTAAAATACCATTTGAGACTTTTTTTGAATAGAGTTAGCAGGGGTTCTAGGGTAAGGTCGGCTGGAAGTGAGTTCCAATTTTTGCCAACAAAGTTGGAAAACAGTGAGTCTCTGGCTGAGTTGTTATTTTTGAATGTTTGAACCAGCAGTCTGTTAGATGATTGAAGTGACCTGGAGTCACTGTAGGAATTGATAAGGTTTTTAAGTGCAGGAGTTTTTTTCAGATTGGTTGAAAACTTTGTGTGCTACTATGAGCTGAGTGTACTGAAGTAAGCTGGAGAATTCTAACCACCCTAGCATATTAAAGTTTTGGCAGTGATGTGTCTGATATGCAGTGCCAGTGGCAAATCT